>NW_026896100.1:0-19833 GCF_033153095.1 Gastrolobium bilobum | reverse complement strand
TGCCACATCATGATCATCGATTATTTAATTAAAAATAAATAAATACTTGGTAGAAGTTATATGAATTTTGAGACTTAGACAACTGATAATCGAGTGTTAGAAAATATATAATCAATTTTAAATGACAACAGTGAATGAATGTTGCATGTAACAAATCTCCTGCTAAGGCTCAATGCATTTAGATTCTATGTGGATGGCTATATTTGCTCAAATTCATTTTGCTCTCTGTGTATCCCATCTTTCTCTTATTTATTTTGCAGGTGCTTCTGTGACAACTCCCATGAACAGGTAATTTTCGAACTTAAACCAAAAAGTTTGTTGTATATAAATTTTCAATGCTATGATACGGGTAATTAAACCCTGCATGAGTAATCAAACATCACTTGTTATTGTCTATAGGGAGATAATCTTCCAAATTGCCAAGTTGGATTAGTAATGTATAACGCCAATTCTGATTTAGGTATTTCTTTTATCATTATCATCGGTTTCTTTTTTGTCTAAAGCCATTAATTTCATGATACATATAATGCCACTATTTGAGTGTTTCTTTTGTAAACCTTATGCAGGCTGCGAAGTCCAATATATCCATTGGACAAGTGATGTGGAATATTTTTTAGGCACCATAGCATCTTTAGCTTTCAATGGTGATGCTCTCAATCAATATGCCATGGCAGAAGGTCTAGCGGAGGCACTAGTGGTATGTGAACATATATTCTTTATGCTTCTTATTCCATTATTAAGATGTGAATTAAATCATAAAAAATTAAAAATAAATAAATAAATAACAATTTGAACTCTCACTCTAACCAGATGTATCCAAGGCCTTCAAAAGAATACTACTACCATGGAAAAAGGCATTGCATTCTCGTGGCTGCGGGTGAACCCGTTCCTATGAAAATGTTAGTGTCTGTGCCCAAGATTCGAGATGGCAAACTTTTGAAAATATTGATAAGAGATGAATCAATGGATTGCCAAAGAATACTGAGGAGCTGAGCATCAACTTTCTCCCATTCAGACGTCTGATCTTTGGAAATATCAGTCGTCTTAGTGGTGAGATATTTGTCATGGCCCTGACCGGTAAACCAGATCTTAACGGAGGTAGACCAGGTCTTGTAAGTGGTAGATCCGGTCAATTTCAGAGTTGTGATAGATGGAATAACACTTGAAATGATGCCGGAAGGATGTTTACTGGTTCCTTCCATCAGAAACAGCAATCGGACGACAAAAAAAAAGGGTAAAAGTCACGCGAAAAAGGCAACAAAGTAGCAACTTTTGCACTGGAAACCCCCGAACGGAAGAGACCCACAACGAACGGACACCGGATCTGGAAGGAGGAGGCAGAGGCGAGCCTATCTGCCTTTGTTCGGCCGGAAAAGGTGGCCGGAACAGTGCACACGCGCCGGAGAGAGGTGGCGCGTGAGGCCCACGCGCAGACGGCTGTGGTGGCGCGTGGGGGCGCGTGTTGCGGCCGTTTGGGACGGGTCTTGGACAGAAACGGTCACCGGCGTGAGGGGAGCCTGATCGCGTGGTTTCTCGCCGGAAAGGTGGCCGGAACAGTGACGGAACAGTGTTTCTGGTGATGTGAACAGTGTTTTCCGGTCAAATAATGAAGGAGGATGACGATCTGAGATCGAAAAAGGGTCTAACAATGTTCGGAGGGTTGGAAAAGGTTGCCGGTATGATGCACGACCGTAAAAGGGTTTGCCGGTATGATGCACGGCGGTAAAAGGGTTTGCCGGTATGATACACGGCAGTAAATAAGAAAGGAAAAGATATATTTGCGGAAAGCAGAGCCCTCGGATCGAGAGCTCTGATACCAAGTTGAATCTGAATATTATTGTATATTCAATATAACTGTACAAGAAGGCTCTCTATTTATAGAGACTAAAAGACCTAATGGGCTAAGCCCACAATCTAGACTAATCTAATAATAATAGACTAATATTATTTCTAACATATATGATAAAAAAATTTAAAATAAAACTCAATTTTAGAGGTTTGTATAAACTTAAGGGGGACAATCATCCCTCCTATAGTCCCTCCTCGCTCCACCACCAGATGTTAGGAGCAGCAATGCAAGCATTTATATATCTTTTGAGAGAAATAGTAGTCTTATGTTGTAGGAGATTATTATCTTATGTCATAGACACTTTGATAACTATTCTGTCATTTTCTCTTTTTCTTTCTTTTTCTTTTTTTAGTGGTGGACCCACCATTTTGTATCTTAGTATAAGATATGATCTCTCCTACAATATGAGATCGAGTAGACAAACCCATCTATTGGTTAGCACATAACTTTATTTTCCTTCTTTTTGTAGGGGAATAATATTCCTGGAATGGAAATTACTCGCCTCCCCAATTACAAAGTTGGTAATTTTACTATTATGTTGTCGAGAAACTTTAAGGAGGCATGCAATGCTCTTATTGGGAAAAGAAGTGTAGAACCAACAAAGACAACAACTGATGATAATACGGTACATGTAATCACTTTTTTTTTTTTAATTTAAATTTTATTTGGTAGAATAATTCGAGTTTTTCTTCTCTTTTACCTTAAAGGAGTTAAATGTATTTTACACCTATTTTAAGTTTACAATAATTTATTTATTCAATTATTTTTCATTTGCTTTCTATTAAACACTATACATTATTGTTCAGGAATCTATAAGCTCCCAGTCTATGGAGTCACAACTAGTTATTCCAAACTCTCCACAAGTTTTTTCAACGAATGTGTATGATGATATGGTAGCTGAGCTCATGAGTGCTTGTGATGATATAGACCAAACAAGGATTTCAATGGCACAAATTAGAGCAGTTGAAGCTGAATTCGAACAAGCATTGCATGATACTGACTTGATAAGAAATCCATCAAAGACTACAGGATCACAAATAGGGTATGGAGGTGTGCATGATCATGGTATGATGAATACAACAGCTCAATCAGGGAATGTTAATCAATGGGAACCTCTAATAGCATATGGTGTTTTATTTGGAAATTCTATGTTTCCAAATGTGATGGGGTATTCACTCAATATTCAGTTTAAACCATACTCATCAACATGCCTCCCAATGTTACCTGATGCTAGTACTAGTAGTACTATTCAGCATGCTGGAGGACCAAGTGGAAGCTTTTCAGAGCAAACTATGGATTTAAAAAAATATGCGCTGACATGGGAGGTAAACTTGATTAGGATCAATATTTGATAAAACACCAACATAATGCTATAGCAAAGTAGCAAACATATGTTAATTTATTTGCTACACAATGACTTCCAAGTTCCAATATTTTATTTTATTTTTTTAAAAAAAAAAACTGTTTCGAATTGCTTATGAAAGAGAAAAATCATTTGCATCTTTACATGTGTCTGCATAACAACATATTTACATTGTTAACATTAATTACATATCACTTTTTTATATTAGTTTTTTTGGAATTGATTTATGTGGATGACTCATTTATTTTTCTTATTTTTTGACTTATATCTAATATAATATATATGGATATATATATATATATATATATATATATATATATATATAATATTATTTAGGATCACGAGATATCCCCATATCCTTTAAATATAAGATTAATTTTACTTCTTATGGCCGTAGTCCTAACCACAATATAATTCACAGAACATAAAAATTATCTATATTAATTAATTAAGTGAAAATATAAATATCTAAAAACAATTACACTGTGATTGTGATACATAAAAGTAAACAATACTTTCCAACACTATTAAGATAAATAAATACTTAGAAAACATATATATCTAATAAATTTTTTATTTGAATTGTTTATGTTTTCATACTTATTATTTCATCAATATTATGTATGGTAATTTAATGTTATTTTAGTGATGAACAAATATGTAATATGATAAGCACAAGCTGTTGGTATCTTCAGGGTTATGTTGTGTTCAGATATGTATTATTTATCATGATAATATATCCATTTAAGTTAAAGACCAAGTATGTATTCAGAAACATATATTAATTTCAATTTATAGAGATGCTTACAAATAATTAGTTTATAGTGGATATTTTCTATTGTCCACCCAGGGAACTTTAGCTGCAATTATTCAGCCAAATCGCATACACTTTTGCAGAGCAAAGGTATGATAGAATTATTGTGCACAAGGATTTTTCTTGACTTTGAACTCTAATTTGTCAGATAAGATCAAAAGTGGCTAATATTCCTATTTTTGAGAAACTTGTGATAAAAATTATGGGAAATCGCTGAACTGTTTTTTCTCTTTCTCCGCTAAAACAGGCCTATAGGAGATCAACATCACCCCACATGTAAGTAGATCCTCCAATACTAATTTTAAATTTTCTCATAAAGTCAATGTGACTTGGTGTTACATTTCTCAAACCAATATCCCTAATTATTATTTATTTCTCTGTTACATCCAAGCATAAATTAAAAGTTTGAGCTATTAGTAAAAGTTTTAGTCAACCTAAATGCCAATGAACCTTAACTAATGACTAAAGCATGCATGAGAAAGCATTTTTAAAAGATAATACTCTTTTCAACAAAGTATTAATATCAAGACTTTCAATTTCATATAAAGATTTAATTAAAGATGCCATAAAGTTTAGCAGAATATTAGAACTTATATATATGTCAACAATACTAGTATATAAAACCAGTTTAATTAAGATGCAAACTCACTATTGTCAACTTTTCTTTGCAGGTTAACTATTCAGTGGGAGAGTAACTTGGAAATAAGTCACTTCATACCACAAAAGGCTGTAAACCATACAAAGCAGTAATTTTATTAACAAAATACTTCATGATTTAATTCACATTATTCTTTGTGAGGATATTACTTAGATTCTAATAAAATTTAATTAAATGCAGCTTTTTCCATGCTCCAATAGATCATGTGTTCTTCCAGATTGTTCAGCATGAAAATAATGACTTGCACCTACATATGGTCGCTGGAAATTGGGTAAGTCATATATATATATATATATATATATATATATATATATATATAGGGGAGGGTTCTTTTGACTCCAGAGTAAGACTTAAAAGTCTTACTCCTCATCGCAGCCGTTGATTTACGGTCATCTAATATGGTTATCATTTAATAAATTATAACAATTAATTATAAGCGTTAGATGAACGGAAATCAACGGTTGTAATGAAGAGTAAGATTTTTAAGTCTTACTCTTGAGTCAAATGATCCCTCCCCATATATATATATATATATATATATATATATATATATATATATATATATATATATATATATATATATAAGAAAGATCCGTTTACAATTTTTTTTTACAAATTTGTGCAAATTACATTATGTACTCCCGGGAGTATATGGAAGTACATAATGTAAGGTAGTGTACTTTCGATGCATATAGTATAGTTTGTAAGAGTTTGTAAATATAATCCTTCGCAGACACACACATAAAGTTTCACAAGAACATAAAATGCTAAGATTTAGGGGTGTGGAGGGATATTTACCTGCATATTGATTTTTTTTTCTTTGAATATATAAGAATCTTCCGTTATATCTCTGTGCAGTGTGCAAAAATTGATACGCCTTCCCAGATTTTGATCTTAACTCCAACCCAAACTCCATATGTCTACCTTGGAACAATTTTCCCTCTGGTGAGCATGATATCAAGATTATTTCCCATAATTACTATCTTTTCTACTTGTCTTCTGAACATTGAGCTACATGTGCTGGAATTTTTACTACCTTTTTCAATACTTGCAATTTGACTAATCAAAATAAATGACAGGATACGGTATTTGTAGAACCGGTCTAACCATGCATCATGCTCTCAAGAACAACCAAAGCAGCCAAAGTCATGAACAAAAAGTTGAAGGAGACAAGTCTTAAGATCATATAAGTTTCTCTTTGATTCTTTGAAGCTTTTGTAGGGTAAAATTGTTATTGGGGGTAGTGCAACTATCTATGTTATGGTAATAACTGAAAATACAAAAACTTAGACATTAAAATGTAATAACAAGAAATTAGAATACAAGATTCTAAGTGAAAAAATTGCAAAAAACTAAACTCAAGCACAATATTGTATATTGTGTCCGTAAGACAACTTAGGATAATTGAGATAATTGCGACTTCTTCCTTCAACCTCAAACTTTCAACTTCTTATTTAATAACTTACACAACAAAAATTGGGATAATTGCAAGTCTGTTGTGAGATACAGCTCCCCGTTTACACTAGTTTATAAAAAGCAATATCAATTTCATAGAAATGGCAAGTACATAAGCTTTACAAAATGTGAACGAATGGTTCATACTTTTCCACTGTGTGTAAAAGTATTGGTTAACAATTTATTAACCATTTCTATTTTGAGAAATATTTTTCTCATTTTATTAGAGATAACTATCTCATTTTATATACTCATTGAATTTTGCGTCAATTTTTTCTCTTTCTTTTTCCTTTTATTTTAAAGTATGGACCCCACATATTTATCTTACACACACACGAGAAAATTATCTCAAGCAACATGAGACTAGTAACCCCCTTTTATTTTATATTAGTGGTTTGTGTAAAGAAAGTTGTGTAACATATTATCATTATGCATTCAGAATTTTTTTCCAATCAGTTATCATTTAATTTCTTATTCTAAATACTTGTATTACTTCTTCATTTATAAACTTCGACAATTATTTTCGAAAATAAAAACCAAACAAGCCCTATATCTATAACGTATCCAGCCTAAACAATCTCATTCATTGAAGCAAATAAAAATATATTTTATAATCAATCCATGGGGAAAGGAAAAAAAAATGTCTCACTAAGAATGTGTGAGAGAGATAGAATAAGATGTATGTTTGAGGTATCACTCCATTTACTGAGCATGAGGAAATCTAATGACAACACCAAATTTCCAAAAAAAGACTACCAAATTCATAAAACAACACTAATTATTTAATCTCTAATGACTTCATTTTGTTTTGATAATAACACTATAATTATACGATATGTATAGATTCACAACATATTTACAAAGTCTATTTTCCCTCCAAACAGAAAAGGTATCATGACCCAAATCTGGGTCCATGATACATGCTCGACTTATTTTTTTGGTAAGCCAAAACAAAATAAATATAAACTAATACATTTAGATGTATCTAATTAACTAGTTTGTAGAAATAATAGAGCAAACTCTAGAATATAAACCGATAAATTTTCCAGAAAAATAAAAAATATAAATCTTGCCCACATAAAATAATGTGTCAGGCTCGCCTATGATAACCAAATAGATTCCCAATTAACTAGAGGAATTAAATTAGAAGTTAACTCTATAATTATACCTACAAAAATGTAATTAAGATCATGTAAGTTGTAGTGAATAATTAATATGATCTATAACAAGTGAGAAATGACAACATATAAAATTAATATTTAATTAAATGATAAAATTAAAAAATCAAATCAATGTTTACGCCAAAGCATTTATAAATATGAAAAAACCAATACTATTCAAAATAATATATTGCGGTGAACAAACATTAAGGCTGAAAAACTAAATATTCAATCAAAATCCGTTTATAAAACAAAAATTCTCAAAACTCAATATGTGTTTAATATCTCCATGCAATAGGTTGCTAGAAAAAGTATGCCAATTTACTAGTACACTTGAAATATATCAGATCACGTTTTGGTTAAAAACTCTATCTATCTATCTAAATATAGATTGATAGTGTAGGTATATTGTTGAGATATATAGTCCCACATTGATTGGATGGACAACTAATATGGTCTTTATAAGGCCTTGGGCACTCCCACCCTTTGAGCTAGCTTTTGGGGTGGTGTATCCCAAGGTTCTTTACAAAGACCATATTAGTTGCTCATCCAATCAATGTGGGACTATATATCTCAACAAAGATGAGATAGAATATGAATGAGAAGTAAGTACGTGAAGTCAACAAACATATGCAAAGGTGCAAATGTCAATATTATAGGAAAAAATGTTTATGCAGTTACTGCATATAAGTTATCTGCATTTTTTTCAAAACGACGTCGTTTTGATATTGAAATCTTAAAAAATTATAAATATAAAGACTATTATAACCCTGAAATAAATTAAAATTACAAAAATATCATGATTTCCGCCCTAAAATGACGTCGTATTGGACTTACTACAAATAACTTATCTGCAGTAACTGCAGAAAAAGCGAACCCATATTTTTAATACAAAAACTAGGGATGTCAAAGTTGAGAATAGAAGAAAAACACATCAAATATAATAAAACTAACAAGATTAATGATAAATAAGATTAACTATCTATATATGTTGAGATATATAGTCTCACATTGATTGGATTTGTTGAGATATATAGTCCCACATTGATTGGATGAGCAACTAATATGGTCTTTATAAGGCCTTGGGCACTCTCACCCTTTGAGCTAGCTTTTGGGGTGGTGTATCCCAAGGTTCTTTACATGGTATCAGAGCCTCACCGTCCCCCGCTTTAAAAAGTGGAATTAAAATAAAAAAAAGCACAAAAAGCAGGGGCGGACCGAGGGGGGTGCTAGGGTAGGCGGCCGCCCCCCTCAAAATTTGAAGAATTTTTTTAACATAAGTATAATGCAAGAAACTTCTATTTTTTTCTCTCCATTAATGTGAAGTAGTTTTCTCCCACCGCAGAGAGTTTATAAGATCTGTTTACAAATTTTTTTTACAAACTACACTAAGTATGACCAGTTATATACTCTTGATTAAAGTATGACAGTCAGACACAGTATAGTTTGTAAATTTTTTAAACGAAAATTTTGTAAATATAACATTCCCCCTTAAATTATAGTTTAAACCTCGACTTGAAACTTACAGTTTCAACTTTTATTATGCTTAGATGTTAGCACAAATCTTCCTATCCATGAATAAAAATAAGAAGTTCGAGATCTTATGAAAGAATGAACCTTGTTCTTTTGATCCCTCTCCTTTTCTGATGATTCGTGACAGAGAGGGAAGTGGGGCAGAAGGGTTTTGGTTATTATGCTTCTTGGCAATCTGTCTCTTCTGATTTATCTTTGGCTTTTTTCTTGTTGGGCTAACAATGAGTAAATAGAAAAAGAGGTTAAGAAATGAGAGGGGTCTCCTTTGAATTATCTATTTAGATATAATAATTGGTTCATATTTTTTGTGAAATCTAAACCTTTGCTCTCTTCTCTTTTTCTTTGTTTTCTTTGCATAAAAAGTGTTCATTTTAGGGTTTGAAAAGGTGTAGTTTTTTACAAATTGATAATAGATTTTACTGTGACATCTTCCACCTCTCTCTCTGTCTCCTTCTTTCTCTCTATAACAAGTTAAAAGAGGTATTTATGAGTTATGTTTTTTGGATTGGTGTTTCGGCCTCCCACATATTGTGGTTGAAGAGAGGAACAAATATTTAATTTTTCGTATTTTGACCTCTCATATATTATGTTTGAAAAGAGAAACAAATGTTTAATTTTTAGCCCCCCACAGGAAAAATTCCTGGGTCCGCCACTGACAAAAAGGTAAACCAAAAATGGGCCTGTGCAATTTCCACGCTTCTAGCCTAAAAAGGCTCTTGCGTGAGGGGGCGTGTTGAGATATATAGTCCCACATTGATTGGATGGGCAACTAATATGGTCTTTATAAGGCCTTGGGCACTCCCACCCTTTGAGCTAGCTTTTGGGGTGGTGTATCCCAAGGTTCTTTACAATCTTTAAGACATCTTAAAGAATTTCTTTTGAGAGATTACTTCATGCCCTTTTTTTTAGATTTTACTATAAAATTTGTAGCATCATTATTAAATATTATCTTATCACCTTATTCAATAAATTTATTATACTATTAATCAAGCATAATTACATTTATCAAAAAAAAAATCTTATGAAATTAATAAATTAAAAAAATGCATTGTGGTCTTAATTTATTAAAGAGGCAATATATTGTCTACGAGTTTAATTTTCCTACTTTTACTATCAAGCAAGAGAGAGAATGTTTGACCAGAGGAAAGAAGAGTAAGAACTTTTAATTGGAGAAAGAAGGAGAAGAGAATATTTGATGTTTGACTAGAGAAAAGAAGAGTAAGAACGTTTAATCGCGGAGAGAAAGAAGAGAGAATATTTGATTCGCGAGTAAGAAGAGAGACAAGGAAAAGAGAGATCGCAATAGATCCAGATGCTTCGAAGCCATTGATTTAGATACCATCCAATAGTGCAAAAGTGATAGTAAAGAAAGGAAAATTAAACTGCTAGGCAATATAACATATATTTTATTAAAATATAAACGGAATAATTTTTCTGTACGTAGTTAATGTGCCCAAGGCCTTACGAAGGTTATATTAGTTGCTTATCCAATCAATGTGAGACTATATATCTCAACACGCCCCCTCACGCAAGAGCCTTTTTAGGCTAAAAGCGTGGAATACAGACCCAATTTTTTTGGTTTACCTTTTGTGTTTTTTTATTTATTTTAATTCCACTTTAAAGCCAGGGACGGTGAGACTCTGATACCATCCAATCAATGTGAGACTATATATCTCAACACGCCCCTTCACACAAGAGCCCTTTTTGGCTAGAAGCGTGGAATTGCACAGGCCCAATTTTTGGTTTACCTTTTTGTGCTTTTTTATTTTAATTCCACTTTAAAGTGGGGGACGGTGAGGATTGAACTTGTGACCTTATAATCACTCAAGCTCTGATATCATGTTAAGAACCTTGGGATACACCACCCCAAAAGCTAGCTCAAAGGGTGGGAGTGCC
This sequence comes from Gastrolobium bilobum, assembly GCF_033153095.1. Classification (NCBI taxonomy): domain Eukaryota; kingdom Viridiplantae; phylum Streptophyta; class Magnoliopsida; order Fabales; family Fabaceae; genus Gastrolobium; species Gastrolobium bilobum. The sequence goes on along the minus strand of NW_026896100.1, from coordinate 9,105 downwards.
CAAGGCCTTATGAAGGCTATATTAGTTGCCCATCCAATCAATGTGGAACTATATATCTCAACATGTATAGTTATCTGCATTTATTCTCATAACGACGTAGTTTTGGGATTGAAAAATTAAATAATTATAATTATAAAGACTATACCCTGAAATAAATTAAAATTATAAAAACACCATGATTCCCGTCCCAAAACGATGTCGTATTAGGCTTACTACAGATAACTTATTTGCAATAACTGCAGACAAAGCAAACCCAAATATAAATTAATATGTTTTTTATTCAGTCATTAATAAACTCATTTAATGAATGAGATTTAGGACACGTTTGGTGTGAAGTATAAGGCCTGATAGTATAAGCTTATACTATACGTTGTAATATTTTTAATTATTTGGTGTGACCATGGTATAATATAAGTTTCAGAAAGATGTATCTGCAGTTACTGCAGATAAATTATCTACATTTACTCCTAAAATAACGTCATTTTAGTGTTGAAATATTAAAAAATTATAATTATAAAGACTATTATAACCCTGAAATAAATTAAAATTACAAAAATACCTTGATTTCTGTCCCAAAATGATGTCGTTTTGTGCTCAATGTAGATAACTTATCTGCATTTACTGCAAAAAAAGAACCCTATAAGTTTATACAGCAGAATCCCTTAATGCATCAGAATGATGTATAACTTAATCAGGTCTAAGGAGAGGGATTAGGTCTGATAAGGGGTTGATGTATTAACATCACTGACTAGTGCAATTCTCTAGAACTAGTATATTATTTTAATATTAATATATTAAAATAAAAATTAATTTTTAATATATTAATGTTTAAAACATTGGAAATTTTTTATTTTTATAAAAATTAATATATTTTTTGGATACACTGGTAAATAGATTTTTATAAAAATTAATATCATATGACATATTTGAAAGAATTATATAAATTATTTATTAAAGGGTATTTTTGTCAAAAAAAAATTATCCTATCTAGTATTATACAGTGCATTACCTAACACTGAATGATATTATTTTATACACTAATTATTTTATACAATATCATGCCTAACGCGGGATATTAAAATTTAATTAGATCTTATATTATCATACTTTGTCAAAAAAAGGAAATTAATAAATCTTAAACAAATCATTAAGAATTCCCTTCATATCACTAATTCTTATTATTAATATAAAATTGGAGGCCTACTAATTAGATAAATATTGGTTAGGCAGAATTATTTCTGCTTTGCTAGTAGAATCGGATAAATTAATAATATCTAGAGACGTCCTTTTCATTAAGTAAAATGCATAAAATTTAGAATATACCTTGGATACTCATGCCTTTATTTCCATTCGATCTAGTTCTTACCATCTTTCTAGTCGTTCTCTGAAACAATCAGAAGATAGTGTGTGAAATTCTTTGATTATGAAACTAGAGGTTACCGAAAAGAAAGAATTTGTGAATATTCTTAAAATAATCTATTTCTATTAAAAAATAATATATAAAAGCCAATTAGCTACTCAAACTAACCAATCTAATCTAACTAATATTAAATACGGAAGCGTTTCTATATTCTACATGAGTCTGTGTACAAAATTTCTTCATCCTCTTCCCAAACAAAAAATAGAATTAGCTAGATATAGAAGTATTTTGTCTGACATGCTCATATAAAAGTGAATGGGCTCCATCAAACTTTTCTCTCTCTTCTCTTCATAATGTGATCCACTCACTTTTATGTTAGTGTAACAAATAAAATATCTAGCAGCAAAAGTAGAAAAATTAAACCCTATTTGTTATACATAATATGGTTGATGAAAATCAAGTAAAACTTTTTTTCCTTTGTATGCAACATATGGACTACGCATTAGTTATTCTCACAAATTTTTTTGGTATATGTATTCACACAATAATAATTACTTTAATTAGGCATGAATACCAGTAACCAAATATAATTCAAAGTGAGTGAGTCGTGAAAGAGATTTTGTGTCAAAACTATCTGGCTGAAATTATATTGTGAATCTTTATAAAGGAGATGAGGGTTATATAAACAACCGAGAGAATGTTCTTTTCTTCTCACTCATTTTCGACGGCCCATGCCTTGCCACTTTGTCTCTTTGGATTTTCTTCTTCAAAGTTACCACATTATAGCCATCAATTATTTAATTAAAAATAATTAAATACTGAGTTGGAATCGGAAAAAAAATATAATAATCAGTCAATCACAAAATTGATAATAATTTAAAATTGTTGAAGTACTTAAAAAAGTGGAAAAAAAATCTTTAAAAAAGAAGAATAAGAAAAGTGAACTAACTATATTAGAAACGTCCTTTTTTTTTATATGAGGTCACATTTATAATCTTGTTGTCTATATTTTGTATTTAAAAGGATGATCATCCATTAAAATATACAACGCAATAGAGCTTTACTTACTTCCAAAGGAATTCAGTTAATAAATAAATGCAAATTTATTTGCATATATATATTACTTCAGTCAACTAGTGGAGTCACAAAGTAACCGTTCTCATGACTGTAGTTTACTTGCATAGTTTACTTCAGTCAATCTTTGAGGCTGTCGTCATTTGGCATCAATCAATGCCACTAACTTAAGACTATGAACCTCAGTGAAGAAGCAAATAATGCTATATAAACTATGAAAGAAACATTCTTAATTTGTCACTCTCAAAACCTTTTTATACATTTTACAGCAGTTTCATTTCAGATCAAGAGAAAACGATGGCTGCTCAGTTGAGATGGTTGAACATAGTAGTTGATGGAACTTCAGCCTTACAACCTTATTGGCCAAGGATTGTTTCAGATTATCTTGATAAGATTGTCAGGTTTGATAACTCTTGTCGTTCATATATAACATGCATGCACCATAATTTGCTACACACACTACCATCATATACTCAGATTCTTTGTACTCATTTCATGCAAAATAAGTTTTTGGACTACCTATATACCATCAATTATAAGTGCGCTTGATTCATGGTTTAAACAAACACTAATTTGATAGAACCATTGTTTTGTTTCAGAGAAGGGACATTAAAATCCGTTCGAATGAGCTTTTTTTTAGTCAAAAGTTTTTTGTTTAAAAAAAAGAAAAAAAAAAGAAGTATTTCTACTACAATGTAACGTCTGTTTCAATGTCTGCTTTTAAAAAAACAAAAGCTACAAAAAAAGTCACAAAACCTATTTTTTTAAGTTAAAAATTTTAGCTTTAAAAAAAAAAGTATAGATCAAAAGTCAAATATTTTTTAAAAAATCTAAATAGCTTTAGCTTTTGTAAAAAAAAAAAAAAATTTCTAAAATAAGTAAGACATAAAAAAATATTTTTTTTATAAATCCATCCAAACGGGCCTTAAAGGTAATTATTATAGGATGAGGTGAGGACACGAGTAAAATTGCCACATCATGATCATCGATTATTTAATTAAAAATAAATAAATACTTGGTAGAAGTTATATGAATTTTGAGACTTCAACTGATAATCGAGTGTTCAAATATATAATCAATTTTAAATGACAACAGTGAATGAATGTTGCATGTAACAAATAAGATAATGTTTTAATATTTGTTTCTTGTAGTTAGCTTCCACGTTAAGACTACACCATAGGAAGCAAAGAGGGTTAATTTTGTCGTAACTTATATGTTTGCATGCATCTCCTGCTAAGGCTCAATGCATTTAGATTCTATGTGGATGGCTATATTTGCTCAAATTCATTTTGCTCTCTGTGTATCCCATCTTTCTCTTATTTATTTTGCAGGTGCTTCTGTGACAACTCCCATGAACAGGTAATTTTCGAACTTAAACCAAAAAGTTTGTTGTATATAAATTTTCAATGCTATGATACGGGTAATTAAACCCTGCATGAGTAATCAAACATCACTTGTTATTGTCTATAGGGAGATAATCTTCCAAATTGCCAAGTTGGATTAGTAATGTATAACGCCAATTCTGATTTAGGTATTTCTTTTATCATTATCATCGGTTTCTTTTTTGTCTAAAGCCATTAATTTCATGATACATATAATGCCACTATTTGAGTGTTTCTTTTGTAAACCTTATGCAGGCTGCGAAGTCCAATATATCCATTGGACAAGTGATGTGGAATATTTTTTAGGCACCATAGCATCTTTAGCTTTCAATGGTGATGCTCTCAATCAATATGCCATGGCAGAAGGTCTAGCGGAGGCACTAGTGGTATGTGAACATATATTCTTTATGCTTCTTATTCCATTATTAAGATGTGAATTAAATCATAAAAAATTAAAAATAAATAAATAAATAACAATTTGAACTCTCACTCTAACCAGATGTATCCAAGGCCTTCAAAAGAATACTACTACCATGGAAAAAGGCATTGCATTCTCGTGGCTGCGGGTGAACCCGTTCCTATGAAAATGTTAGTGTCTGTGCCCAAGATTCGAGATGGCAAACTTTTGAAAATATTGATAAGAGATGAATCAATGGATTGCCAAAGAATACTGAGGAGCTGAGCATCAACTTTCTCCCATTCAGACGTCTGATCTTTGGAAATATCAGTCGTCTTAGTGGTGAGATATTTGTCATGGCCCTGACCGGTAAACCAGATCTTAACGGAGGTAGACCAGGTCTTGTAAGTGGTAGATCCGGTCAATTTCAGAGTTGTGATAGATGGAATAACACTTGAAATGATGCCGGAAGGATGTTTACTGGTTCCTTCCATCAGAAACAGCAATCGGACGACAAAAAAAAAGGGTAAAAGTCACGCGAAAAAGGCAACAAAGTAGCAACTTTTGCACTGGAAACCCCCGAACGGAAGAGACCCACAACGAACGGACACCGGATCTGGAAGGAGGAGGCAGAGGCGAGCCTATCTGCCTTTGTTCGGCCGGAAAAGGTGGCCGGAACAGTGCACACGCGCCGGAGAGAGGTGGCGCGTGAGGCCCACGCGCAGACGGCTGTGGTGGCGCGTGGGGGCGCGTGTTGCGGCCGTTTGGGACGGGTCTTGGACAGAAACGGTCACCGGCGTGAGGGGAGCCTGATCGCGTGGTTTCTCGCCGGAAAGGTGGCCGGAACAGTGACGGAACAGTGTTTCTGGTGATGTGAACAGTGTTTTCCGGTCAAATAATGAAGGAGGATGACGATCTGAGATCGAAAAAGGGTCTAACAATGTTCGGAGGGTTGGAAAAGGTTGCCGGTATGATGCACGACCGTAAAAGGGTTTGCCGGTATGATGCACGGCGGTAAAAGGGTTTGCCGGTATGATACACGGCAGTAAATAAGAAAGGAAAAGATATATTTGCGGAAAGCAGAGCCCTCGGATCGAGAGCTCTGATACCAAGTTGAATCTGAATATTATTGTATATTCAATATAACTGTACAAGAAGGCTCTCTATTTATAGAGACTAAAAGACCTAATGGGCTAAGCCCACAATCTAGACTAATCTAATAATAATAGACTAATATTATTTCTAACATATATGATAAAAAAATTTAAAATAAAACTCAATTTTAGAGGTTTGTATAAACTTAAGGGGGACAATCATCCCTCCTATAGTCCCTCCTCGCTCCACCACCAGATGTTAGGAGCAGCAATGCAAGCATTTATATATCTTTTGAGAGAAATAGTAGTCTTATGTTGTAGGAGATTATTATCTTATGTCATAGACACTTTGATAACTATTCTGTCATTTTCTCTTTTTCTTTCTTTTTCTTTTTTTAGTGGTGGACCCACCATTTTGTATCTTAGTATAAGATATGATCTCTCCTACAATATGAGATCGAGTAGACAAACCCATCTATTGGTTAGCACATAACTTTATTTTCCTTCTTTTTGTAGGGGAATAATATTCCTGGAATGGAAATTACTCGCCTCCCCAATTACAAAGTTGGTAATTTTACTATTATGTTGTCGAGAAACTTTAAGGAGGCATGCAATGCTCTTATTGGGAAAAGAAGTGTAGAACCAACAAAGACAACAACTGATGATAATACGGTACATGTAATCACTTTTTTTTTTAATTTAAATTTTATTTGGTAGAATAATTCGAGTTTTTCTTCTCTTTTACCTTAAAGGAGTTAAATGTATTTTACACCTATTTTAAGTTTACAATAATTTATTTATTCAATTATTTTTCATTTGCTTTCTATTAAACACTATACATTATTGTTCAGGAATCTATAAGCTCCCAGTCTATGGAGTCACAACTAGTTATTCCAAACTCTCCACAAGTTTTTTCAACGAATGTGTATGATGATATGGTAGCTGAGCTCATGAGTGCTTGTGATGATATAGACCAAACAAGGATTTCAATGGCACAAATTAGAGCAGTTGAAGCTGAATTCGAACAAGCATTGCATGATACTGACTTGATAAGAAATCCATCAAAGACTACAGGATCACAAATAGGGTATGGAGGTGTGCATGATCATGGTATGATGAATACAACAGCTCAATCAGGGAATGTTAATCAATGGGAACCTCTAATAGCATATGGTGTTTTATTTGGAAATTCTATGTTTCCAAATGTGATGGGGTATTCACTCAATATTCAGTTTAAACCATACTCATCAACATGCCTCCCAATGTTACCTGATGCTAGTACTAGTAGTACTATTCAGCATGCTGGAGGACCAAGTGGAAGCTTTTCAGAGCAAACTATGGATTTAAAAAAATATGCGCTGACATGGGAGGTAAACTTGATTAGGATCAATATTTGATAAAACACCAACATAATGCTATAGCAAAGTAGCAAACATATGTTAATTTATTTGCTACACAATGACTTCCAAGTTCCAATATTTTATTTTATTTTTTTAAAAAAAAAAACTGTTTCGAATTGCTTATGAAAGAGAAAAATCATTTGCATCTTTACATGTGTCTGCATAACAACATATTTACATTGTTAACATTAATTACATATCACTTTTTTATATTAGTTTTTTTGGAATTGATTTATGTGGATGACTCATTTACTTGTGGAGATTTTTCTTATTTTTTGACTTATATCTAATATAAAAATTTGTGCATATATATATATATATATATATATATATATATATATATATATATATATATATATATATATATATATAATATTATTTAGGATCACGAGATATCCCCATATCCTTTAAATATAAGATTAATTTTACTTCTTATGGCCGTAGTCCTAACCACAATATAATTCACAGAACATAAAAATTATCTATATTAATTAATTAAGTGAAAATATAAATATCTAAAAACAATTACACTGTGATTGTGATACATAAAAGTAAACAATACTTTCCAACACTATTAAGATAAATAAATACTTAGAAAACATATATATCTAATAAATTTTTTATTTGAATTGTTTATGTTTTCATACTTATTATTTCATCAATATTATGTATGGTAATTTAATGTTATTTTAGTGATGAACAAATATGTAATATGATAAGCACAAGCTGTTGGTATCTTCAGGGTTATGTTGTGTTCAGATATGTATTATTTATCATGATAATATATCCATTTAAGTTAAAGACCAAGTATGTATTCAGAAACATATATTAATTTCAATTTATAGAGATGCTTACAAATAATTAGTTTATAGTGGATATTTTCTATTGTCCACCCAGGGAACTTTAGCTGCAATTATTCAGCCAAATCGCATACACTTTTGCAGAGCAAAGGTATGATAGAATTATTGTGCACAAGGATTTTTCTTGACTTTGAACTCTAATTTGTCAGATAAGATCAAAAGTGGCTAATATTCCTATTTTTGAGAAACTTGTGATAAAAATTATGGGAAATCGCTGAACTGTTTTTTCTCTTTCTCCGCTAAAACAGGCCTATAGGAGATCAACATCACCCCACATGTAAGTAGATCCTCCAATACTAATTTTAAATTTTCTCATAAAGTCAATGTGACTTGGTGTTACATTTCTCAAACCAATATCCCTAATTATTATTTATTTCTCTGTTACATCCAATAATAAATTAAAAGTTTGAGCTATTAGTAAAAGTTTTAGTCACCCTAAATGCCAATGAACCTTATCTAATGACTAAAGCATGCATGAGAAAGCATTTTTAAAAGATAATACTCTTTTCAACAAAGAATTAATATCAAGACTTTCAATTTGGAAATAAGTCACTTCATACAACTAAAGGCTGTAAACCATACAGAGCAGTAATTTTATTAACAAAATACTTCATGATTTAATTCACATTATTCTTTGTGAGGATATATTACTTAGATTCTAATAAAATTTAATTAAATGCAGCTTTTTCCATGCTCCAATAGATCATGTGTTCTTCCAGATTGTTCAGCATGAAAATAATGACTTGCACCTACATATGGTCGCTGGAAATTGGGTAAGTTATATATATATATATATATATATATATATATATATATATGAAAAAGATTCGTTTACAAATTTTTTTTACAAATTTGTGCAAATTACATTATGTACTCCCGGGAGTACATGGAAGTACATAATGTAATATATATATATATATATATATATATATATATATATAAGCTAATGTACTTTCGGGAGTACATAGTATAGTTTGTAAGAGTTTGTAAATATAATCTTTCGCCGACACACACATAAAGTTTCACAAGAACATAAAATGCTACGATTTAGGTGTGTGGATGGGATATTTACCTGCATATTGATTTTTTTTCTTTGAAAATATAAGAATCTTCCGTTATATCTCTGTGCAGTGTGCAAAAATTGAGATTTTGATCTTAACTCCAACCCAAACTCCATATGTCTACCTTGGAACAATTTTCCCTCTGGTGAGCATGATATCAAGATTATTTCCCATAATTACTATCTTTTCTACTTGTCTTCTGAACATTGAGCTACATGTGCTGGAATTTTTACTACCTTTTTCAATACTTGCAATTTGACTAATCAAAATAAATGACAGGATACGGTATTTGTAGAACCGGTCTAACCATGCATCATGCTCTCAAGAACAACCAAAGCAGCCAAAGTCATGAACAAAAAGTTGAAGGAGACAAGTCTTAAGATCATATAAGTTTCTCTTTGATTCTTTGAAGCTTTTGTAGGTAAAATTGTTATTGGGGGTAGTGCAACTATCTATGTTATGGTAATAACTGAAAAT
>NW_026896099.1:0-19786 GCF_033153095.1 Gastrolobium bilobum | reverse complement strand
CATTGTTCTGATTCGCGCTAAATGGTACAATGATGCCTTTTTCCATTCTTGTGAAAACTCTGGGTTTTTTTTTTGTATTGCAAAGTATATGTTTGCTGGATTTTTCCAATTGCTGTATTTTTTTGTTCAACATTATTTTGAATGCTTTCTCAAATACTCTTCCTAATCTGTAGTGCACTGGAGTAGATGTTGTACCTAGAAAAATTCTTCAATTGATGAAGGCTGAGAAGCATCTTACTAGGGCGCATGTGGCCAGCCATCTGCAGGTATTTTTTTCTTTTCCTTTCTGCTTTAAATTCATAAAACCATAGTTTTTCATTTATAGAACTTTATTTTTTTTAATTGCTGCAGAAATAAAGACTTCGACTGAAAAGAATCAGGTCTAAGGCAACCCAGCAAGTCAGTCCTTTTAAATATCCTCTTCATTTGGTGAGATGATTAGTCCTAGGCAAACAAGTAAGATTGTGCCATTTCAGGGGTTGGCTGACCAAAGCCAGGATGGCAGTTGTACGCTTCACATCTTACCAATTTAGCGTAACCATGCATTCTTTCTATTTTTATACTTTTATTTTCACTATTGTTCTTGTTTGGTTAATAATTAGTCTGATCAACATCGACATTTTTTGTGAATGATTGAACAAGATTATTTGTAAAGACTGATGAGTCTAATGTGGATGGAAAATTTAGCTTTCTAAAATTTTTGTGAATGATACCGAAGTGTCAATTACTAGTATAAATGTCCATAGATTATTCAATATGTTAATGTTTTTGAGTTATATAAGAGGAGTAGATAACTCTTTGGATCATATAGCCTCAAATTATGATTGAGCAGGGTTACATAAAAGGGACAAGAGTAAAGGGGGTAAAATTGTTCTATTTACATGTTTCAGCAAGTGCTTACAGTGGTACTTACATGTAATTGACCTATGAAGGAGCATCAACATGAATCAAACTCACGATGATTTAGTAAAAATTATCAACAAGAGTTGTTATATTTTTTGAAAAGGAGTAATTATTCTACCTAATTGATAAAAACATATATGACGTAAGAAGATGACAAATATATATGATACATGGACATGTATAGAGATGACACTAGTCCACTACCATATTCTGAAACAGAAATGTCTTAATAATATATATATATATATATATATATATATATAAAGTGGATATATTTGTGCTCGCTTAGATCTAGATTACTGAATAACTGTTGTTTTAAATCCATGATCTGTTTGGTGGAAAGAGAGAAATTTTATTTATTTTATCGTAAGCATTTCTTCAAAATTATAAGGTTGTCTATTTATTTTTTTAGTCCTCTTTTTTAACTTTTAAAGGGAAAATATTTAGTTACAAAAAAAAGGGAAAATATTTTTTATTTTAAAGGACATGATTTTATATTATTCTAAATAAAATTATATCGTTTTAATATATATTTAATGATTTTTAATATTTTCTTTCCTCTGTATAATTAGAAGCAGAGAGACCTAAAATAAAAGTCATTTTAAAATGACAATTAATTGCTTACAAAAAAAAATGACAATTAATTTTTATAAAATGGTATGAGACACCGTGTAGGTGTGCATATTTTTAGGAAAAAAAGGATGAAAGGTAAAGTGGCTGAAAGTGTAAATTATCTCGAATCCAGTACTTGATTCTTGATTATGAAATTATTAGGTGTGGTGGGACATAGACTTTGGCTATATGACACATTTATTTATATATATATATACACTCATAGCTATATGTTGAATTGCGAATTGGGTCAACCACATTCCGCTATGGTGGGATGATAGAAAATAATGACAAAGGAAAGAAGTTAGACGAAAATTGCTAATGAAATCAACAGCTAAATAAAATAAAGGCAATAATGGTGAATCTCATACCATTGAAAAGAAGCCTAAAGCTATTTTGTTGGTTATTACTCTAAAGTAGCAAATGACGAATTTATTTTAAAGTGAGGAATAACAAAGTGGCAATAGTTTTCCTAGTTTCTCATGTTGCAGAAGAAATTATTCCTCTTCTGCATACCCATTAAATATACGGGACTCATTATATTAAAGAAAAAAGATAGATGAGACATTTTTATGAGTCTGAAATAGGGGAATAGTTTCTCCGGAGAAATCAATTTCCATTCAATTATATGACAACATGGTTTATTTTATCTCATTGATTGCTTGTCTTGGAGGATTACGTAAAGATTTTTAGTTCTTTCCATTATAGTTGATTATATAGTGTAGAAGTTGGGAGCAGTAGATGGATCAGGGATGGAAATTTCAGATAAGGTTTTGGTGATGCCTGTTTGCTACTGTCACAATTTTAATTAATGACAAATGATTGACTTATATGAAATTTTGGCTCGTGGACAGGCCCTATCTCGTGGGATTATATAAGTTTTTGGCTCATGCAGGCTTTTTTATTTGTAGGATTTTTTGCCTTAACTCGTGCGAGCTAGGGCCTAACAGGAAGAGATAGCCTGTTTTGATGACTCTACTTTATATGTAAATTTAGGGGTGACAATATGGGTTGAGCACGACGGCAGTGGCGGAGCCAGCATGACATGTTAGCAAGTGCCAAAAAATTCAGCTAGTGCCCAAATAGCTACGGTTCTTTGGCTACGACCAAAACGTGGCTAATTTTCAAAAAATTTGAACAGAATTTGCTACTTTTCAAATGTAGCTAAATGAACGTGGCTAAATAAGCCAGTGCCAAGGCAACTGTAGGCCACAACGTGGCTCCGCCACTGCCCGGCGGGTCAACCCGCCAAAACGGGACGAGTTGGGTTGAGATTTTCAACCCACCAACCCACTTCAACCCGCCCCACCTAGAAGTGGGTCAAAACGGGTTGACTCGTCGGGTTATATATATATATATTTTACAATTAAGTAGTATTTCATTTGTCATTAAATTTTTGTGATATCCAATTTTTTTTTTACATTAGTACTTCTTAGAAAAAGTAAAGAATAACAATTTTATTTATGACAAATGTTATCTTTATATGGAGACGAATGAGTTCCTAAAGAATGTTTTGACAAATATTATTATACATTTAAGATTGAGATTGAGAAAAATTAAAAGAAGTGTGAAATAAAATAAAATAATATTAGAAAAAATAATAAAATATAATTTATTTTCAATTTTTAATTATTTATTTTTTTAATTGACGGGTTGGTGGGTTGACCCGCCAACCCACCATAAAACGGGGTGAGTTCATTTTTCCCACCCATATTTAATGGCGGGTTAACCCGCCCTGTCCCGGTTTTGGCGGGTTGGTGGCGGGGCGGGGCGGGCCAACCAACGTTAAAAGCATGTTTATAGTACTCACATTTAATCAACAACGAAAAACCATTGTTAAAAGTAGGGGGGTGTAAATAGGCTGGATAGAGATAGGCTTTAGCTTAAATAGGTCAGACACATGTAAAATACTTTAGGCATGGCCAGATTCGTTAGCTTGTGCACGCCCAAATTATAAATTTAGCATGACGTATATTTAAAAAACAAAAGTCTTGACATAGACTTGTTAGCCTGTTTAAGCCTACAAGACGTTCAATAATTAAAGAAAATAATTAAAATAATATAATTTTATTATTCAAAACCATTAAAATAATAATTTATTTATTTAATTTAAAATAAATAATATAAAATAGGTCGGCCTATAAGTTTATAGGCCCTCTATGTAAAAGAAAGTCTATGAGATACTTTCTAAATAATTTTTTTAAGATCCGAAACTGTTCTATAATTTAATTCTTTCATTGAGTAGTTAATAATAATAATTTATTCCCCCCTCCTCTCCTTCTACGGTAGTATAGTATAGGATATAGAATCAGATATATTAATTAGCATTTTAATTAACATTTATTTATTTAGAATTAAGAAATCCCTCCCTCCTCGATGTATGTAAGTGACAAAACAAAGATGGATTGGATATTTGGATTGGATTGGGCCCAAAACAAAACAAAACAAAGATGATGCTGCTGAAAATAACACCCGACCCAAGTCCATTCATTGCATTGCTTTTACTCAGTGTAGTGTAGTGTATGATTGTCAAGTCAAGTGTGGCCCTCTCCAATGCAAATCAATGTAATGTGCTTTGGACACTTGACCACGCGCGCGCTTTTTAGCAGGTAATCTATAATAATTTGATTTCAGCGCAAATATTATAATTTAAAGTTTTATTATAATTAATTAAAGATGGATTGGATTGGGCCAAAACAAAACTGATCAAAATAACCAACCATTGCTCTTAGTCTCTCTCACCTCTCAATGCATAATCCGAAACATGCAGATGCAGTCTCATCTCAGATCACAAATTTACAATTTACAATTTTCAAAGATTTTTCATCTAAAATTGGGCGGGATTTAATTTAATAACACTCACTCATTCCTCTCTTCTTCTCTCTCTCTCTCTCTCTCTCTCTCTCCACCAAAGAAAAACCCTAAGCCTAGCCCCCTTCTCTTCTCTTCTCTTCTCTTCAATCAAGCTCAGCTCAACTCACAATAACAATACTGTTGAAGATCTTGTTCAACAAGATAAGCTACCAACTACAAGCAGCTCCTCAACTCACAGGAAAGGAACTTTCTTCCGCCTCTGCTTTGATTTCATTTCATTTCATTTCGTTGGTTCTACCATTTATTTTAAGTGTGTTATTGCGTTTTTTTCTTTTTTCTTTTTGTTTCAGCGACCATAAAACATGTATTTTTATTTGTATTTGTAGCTCAGCTTAAAAAAGACACTGAACAGAGGCATTTCTCCTCTTGATGGCACCCGACTCTGAGCCTCTTGAGTTGAGATTCTTCTCAAAAATCTTCCTTTACCTGCTGCTGAGGATAAGGTAACTTCCGATACCATACCATACCATACCTTTATTTTTTCTTAAATCCTCATTATTAATACTGTACGTCATGTATTTGTTTGTGCTCTATAGTCTATGGTTTATTCATTGTATCTGTATTGTTACTTTTGTTTGTAGTGATAAGTTTTTTTATAACTGAATGAATCTTAGAAGCTCAGTTTCAATTCACTCAGTATTATTACTTTGCCTCTGCTTTTTAAAAAGTATATAAGAGGAGCTTAATAGTTGTTTAAGTTTAGTGTGTGATTAATTTAAAGAGAAGAAAATAAATAAAAAAATGGATTTGAAAAATTTCTTAATAAGATTGAAGTTTAGTTGCGCTGTTTGTGTTACTTTATTTAGGGAATAGGAGAGATGCTAGACTACTGTTCTGTTGATCGAAGATCAGAGTCAGATCCTCAGAGCACCTAATGTTGTGATTTGACAAGAGAGCTTTATTGGTTATTAATTGCGCACTTCTTCTTCTTTTTGCTTCCTTGCTTCTCTCCTGAGCTCCTACCTTTCTCTCTCTCTCTCTACGTGTCTCTCTCTTTCACTTTCTCAAAATCTTGGCTTCTTAGGGAATTTTGAAGCATTTTTTGTTTCCAAAAAATGATAGTGTTATTATATTAAAACTATCTAGCTGTGCTGTGTAGCACTGTATAATTCATTCACCTATTCTGTAGTCTATAATCCTTGTATCTTTTCCACCTAAGAGAGTCCTTGCTACTGATATCGATGTATTCTCTTGTTTACTCGTACATATATGTTTTCATTGTTTAATTTTAATTTTCACTGGCATCTAGCTTAAACGTAAAAAATGTCATTTAATTGGGCGGGATTTAATTTAATTACACTCACTCATTCCTCTCTTTTCAATAGAAGATTGAGGGTGTGGCTTGTCAACAGTTGCTTGTCAATACCATATGAAATATATGTTTCTTTCTTTCTTTTTCTTTATTATTCTGGCAATATTGAGGGTGTGGCTTTTCCATTATGTTCTTGCTTTTCTTTTCTTTTGATTTCGTTTTTCTTTTCTTTTTTCTTTTCTTGAAAATACAGTATGTTTTTTTTTTCTTGAAAATAGAAGATTGAGGGTGTGGCTTGTCAACAGTTCCTTGTCAATACCATACGAAATATATATGTTTCTTTCTTTCTTTTTCTTTATTATTCTGGCAATATTGAGGGTGTGGCTTTTCCATTATGTTCTTGCTTTACTTTTCTTTTGATTTCGTTTCTTTTTTTTTCTCGAAAACTGTGGATGTTCGATTGTATGCTTTTGTTTCTGTCTGCCCAGACATCATATTACTGGACTATTAACTGGTTTTTTTGTTTTTTAATTTTGTAAATTTGATTTTGTCTAGTTGAGTTTGTTAATTTTTTCAGTTGGTGTTTTATTTAACAAAACTAACATTGGATATATTTAGATATGTGGGTTTTCTATTTTATTTATTTTTTAAATATCTATGGTTTCGATTGGAATGATAACATGTTGGTTTTTCATCATGTTGAAGATGATGAAAAAGCTGAGAAGATGGAAGAGGATGAAGCTGAGATGATGGAAGAAGATGAGGATGAATATGGGAGATGGGATGCAAGTAGAAGAGGATGAAGCTGAGAAGATGGAAGAGGATGAAGCTGAGAAGATGGAAGAGGATGAAGATGAGGATGAAGCTGAGATGATGGAAGAAGATGAGGATGAATATGGGTGATGGGATGCAATGGGAGATGGGATGCAAGTAGAAGAGGATGAAGATGAGGATGAAGCTGAGAAGATGGAAGAGGATGAAGATGAGGATGAAGCTGAGATGATGGAAGAAGATGACGATGAATATGGGAGATGGGATGCAATGGGAGATGGGAAGCAAGTAGATGAGGATGAAGATGAGAAGATGGAAGAGGATGAAGATGAGGATGAAGCTGAGATGATGGAAGAAGATGAGGATGAATATGGGAGATGGGATGCAATGGGAGATGATGACCCAACCAGCCTGTATTGTTTGGCAACACTCCTACAAAGGTGTCATTACCTAGGTATGGTACTTCTGCCCTTTCTTTTCTTTTCTTTTCTTTTCTTTTCTTTTTTTCTTGAAAATAGAGATTGAGGGTGTGGCTTGTCTTTTGTCAATACCATATGAAATATATGTTTTTTTCTTTCTTTTTCTTTATTATTCTGGCAATATTGAGAGTGTGGCTTTTCCATTATGTTCTTTCTTTTCTTTTCTTTCGATTTCGTTTCTTTTTTTTATTGATAATACAGTGGATATTCGATTGTGTGCTTTTGTTTCTGTCTGCCCAGACATCTTATTACTGGACTATTAACTTGTTTTTTTGTTTTTTGATTTTGTCTAGTTGAGTTTGTTAGTTTTTTCAGTTGGTGTTTTATTTAACAAAACTAACATTGGATATATTTAGACATGTGGGTTTTCCATTTTATTTATTTTTTAAATATTAATGGTTCTTTCTTTCTTTCTTTCGTTTTTTTTTCCGCAATATTTAGATGTTGGTTTCGATTGGAATGATAACATGTTGGTTTTTCATCATGTTGAAGATGGTGAAAAAGCTGAAAAGATGGAAGATGATGAGGATGAAGCTGAGGAGATGGAAGAAGATGAAGATGATGAAAAAGCTGAGAAGATGGAAGAAGCTGAGAAGATGGAAGAAGATGAAGATCAGGATGAAGCTGAGAAGATGGAAGAAGATGATGATAAAGATGATGAAAAAGCTGAGAAGATGGAAGAAGATGAGGATGAAGTTCATGAAGAACTTGAGAAAGGTCTTAACCAAGAGGACCGATCAACCCAAAAGCAGTCTCGGGTTGTTTGGACCGAAGAGCTACATCGGTCGGTGTTTTGTGGCCGCTGTTAATGACTTGGGTGTTGACAGTAAGTTATTCACTCTTTCTCTACAATGCAAAGTAGTTGTTATCTTAATTGTTATTAATTGCTACAATTGGTCAATCAATTGATGTTTCTGCTTTATTTTAGCAATACTTTTATTATATTTTTGTGTAGAAAAAGCAATCAAATCCTAATAATATTACAATGTGAAAACTAGCTCCATCACCTCTCTTTGCAAACTTTATTTCCACAAGTGTCTTCACATCCACTGCCCAGAATCCTACCATAATTCTTCGAACATCTGTCTCAGCCCCACTTGGATATATAATTTCTGTCATAATATTGGAATCTGCACCAAAATAAAAAATGGCTTCTCCGTTGTTAATACCAGTGTGTATTTCCAAATAACAAACAAATCCACTGCCCATGTATTCCTCTATTTCAGTAATCCTTTCCTTGGAGTAAGCTAATATACTTATTTGGCATCTCTCGAAAACTGAACAAATCAAAATTCAAATTTTCCTTAATTCGATCATGATTAATTTGGTCTCATGAGAGCTGGAAGCTGCCCAATTGGTCCCAACTGTGTCTTCCATTCGCTGCCAAAAATGGAACAATGATGCCTTTTTCCATTCCTGTGAAAACTCTGGGTTTTTTTTTTGTATTGCAAAAGTACATGTTTGCTGTATTTTTCCAATTGCTGTATTTTTTTGTTCAACATTATTTTGAATGCTTTCTCAAATACTCTTCCTAATCTGTAGTGCACTGGAGTAGATGTCATGGCATTATTGTTAATGAAGTCTGACACATTTGTATGTTCTTTTGATTGCAGAGGTTGTACCTAGAAAAATTCTTCAATTGATGAAGGCTGAGAAGCATCTTACTAGGGCGCATGTGGCCAGCCATCTGCAGGTATTTTTTTCTTTTCCTTTCTGCTTTAATTTCATAAAACCATAGTTTTTCATTTATAGAACTTTATTTGTTTTTTTAATTGCTGCAGAAATAAAGACTTCGACTGAAAAGAATCAGGTCTAAGGCAACCCAGCAAGTCAGTCCTTTTAAATATCCTCTTCATCTGGTGAGATGATTAGTCCTAGGCAAACAAGTAATATTGTGCCATTTCAGGGGTTGGCTGACCAAAGCCAGGATGGCAGTTATGCTTCACATCTTACCAATTTAAGCTCAATAGGCTCAATCTTAAATGAAGACTTGGACTTGGACTTTGATTCTGACTTTGATCTTTACGATCCTACACAAATGATTGACTCGGATTATTACACAAATGATTGACTCGGATTATTTGTTGTCTATGTAGTTGATAACACCAATTATTTGTTGTCTATGTAGTTGTAAATGGGATTCAAATTTAATTCTTTGGCTTCCCAGATTTGTTCTCTACTGAGATTGACCTCCATTCATTTGTATTTTCTTTGAGTTTGTATAACCAACAAGTCACGTAACCATGCATTCTTTCTATTTTTATACTTTTATTTTCACTATTGTTCTTGTTTGGTTAATAATTAGTCTGATCAACATCGACATTTTTTGTGAATGATTGAACAAGATTATTTGTAAAGACGATGAGTCTAATGTGGATGGAAAATTTAGCTTTCTAAAATTTTTGTGAATGATACCGAAGTGTCAATTACTAGTATAAATGTCCATAGATTATTCAATATGTTAATGTTTTTGAGTTATATAAGAGGAGTAGATAACTCTTTGGATCATATAGCCTCAAATTATGATTGAGCAGGGTTACATAAAAGGGACAAGAGTAAAGGAGGTAAAATTGTTCTATTTACATGTTTCAGCAAGTGCTTACAGTGGTACTTACATTTAATTGACCTATGAAGGAGCATCAACATGAATCAAACTCACGACGATTTAGTAAAAATTATCAACAAGAGTTGTTATATTTTTTGAAAAGGAGTAATTATTCTACCTAATTGATAAAAACATATATGACGTAAGAAGATGACAAATATATATGATACATGGACATGTATAGAGATGACACTAGTCCACTACCATATTCTGAAACAGAAATGTCTTAATAGTATATATATATATATATATATATATATATATATATATATACATATATATATATATATGAAAGGTGGAGAAAATTCTAGATATTTGTGCTCGCTTATAGATCTAGATTACTGAATAACTGTTGTTTTCAATCCATGTTCTGTTTGGTGGAAAAAGAGAAAATTTATTTATTTTATCATAAGCATTTCTTCAAAATTATAAGGTTGTCTATTTATTTTTTTAGTCCTCTTTTTTAAATTTTAAAGGGAAAATATTTAGTTACAAAAAAAAGGGAAAATATTTTTTATTTTAAAGGACATGATTTTATATTATTCTAAATAAAATTTTATCGTTTTAATATATATTTAATGATTTTTAATATTTTCTTTCCTCTGTATAATTAGAAGCAGAGAGACCTAAAATAAAAGTCATCTAATTTAAAATGACAATTAATTGTTTACAAAAAAAAATGACAATTAATTTTTCCAATTTAAAATGTGTAAATTTTATAAAAGGGTATGAGACACCGTGTAGGTGTGCATTTAAAACTCAGCAATACTTGTATTTTAGGAAAAAAAGGAAAAGAAGAAAGTTCACTTTAATTATGCATGTGTATGAGGTTAGCTGTTTATACTATGTAGGCTATTTGACCATTTTTGGGCTTTATCATGTGCTCGTCTTTTTTTATTATTAAGCCCAGACTTATTCTCATGCAAAAGCTTTTTTATTTAAAAGGCCTCACGCTTTCATAGCCAAGCCCGGCCTTCAAGCCTTGGAGGCTGGCCCGTATACATTAAATTTATTTATTTTTTATATTTTTATATTAATCATTTCAACATCCTTTTCTCAGTTTTCTGTCTCTGCTCTATCTCTTCTCCCCGATCTAAGTCATCGTCCCACCAACAGGTAAATGAAGTCATGTTCATCAGCTATTTTTATAAGCCATGCGGATTCCACGGCTTATAATGATGCTTATGGCGGCGACCGTGGAAGAAAAATTAATGTAAAATGTGGAAGAAAATTAAGGAAAAGCAACGTAAAATAAAGTAAAGGTGATGTTGTTATTTTGATTTTTTAATATTAATGTTTTTTTTATTATAAAAGAAACAACTATTATTTTCTTACAAAAAAATACATATCAGTGCATGATTAATGGGCTGAATACGGCTACAAATTGGAATGTAAGGTTTTTATTTTTAATAAATAAACAGGCCACAGGCTTGAGACAGGCTTTTATTTTTTGTAAACGAACAAGGCCACAAGCTAATATTATATTCGTAACAGGTAACAGGCTAAGGCCTATAACACCTCACGATTTTAAATCAAGTAATTAAAATATTAAGTGAGCAATCAAGTGATGGATTAGTGAAAATCCTAAAGATTTGGCCAAAATACAAAGAAAGGGCAAAACGGTAATTAGCCAACACGCAACCCTAGGAAGATAAAAATTGAGTAGAAGGTCTCATATGGTAAAAATAACCCCGGAAATGGGTTCAGAACGAAAAATTGAGTGGATAGGCAAGTTTCAGAAAAATCAGTGAATAGTGTTTTTCGCGGGTGAAAATACCGCGTTACGATTGCACCGTAAAATGTGCCAGTGGAATTTTGAGCTCTAGGTTTCAAATATGAGTTAAAAATGGTCTAATGAGTTAGGAAATATGATTTCTTATGATATTCGATGAAATTAAGACAGTTTGGGGAAGCGTGCCAATGGCGCGCGTAATAGCTTAAAACAGTGTTTTCTCCGAACGAGTGGAGAACTCTTAATTCATCTGATCAAGCATAATTAAAGGAGAATAGTTAATGTTAAAAATTAGAGTTTCTAAATAAGTTTTGAATTTACGGACGTTTAGTGAGAGTTTGGACGCGTTTTAAATCGCGTGAGGTGGCGTGGGACCCACCCCACTTAAAATTCACTTAAATCACCTCATCAAAGTACTATTCATCACCTCCTTCACCCCTCCTTCAGCCAAAAAACCGAGCCCCCCTCCTTCTTTCTCCAAGTTTTCTTTCAAATTTTCTTCCCACCTAAATCACTCAAATCCTAACCAAATTCAACAAAGTTTAACTTGAAATTTGTTGGAAATTGCCTTCTAAAGCCATTGGTGCTATCCTTGAGTCGTGAAAGTGGCTGGATTTTGAGATCCTCCCCCTCAAAGGCCGCGGCTCACTTGTGGAATTTGGTGTTCATGGAGCTTTGGAATGCTCCAATGGTGGAGTATACCTAGGAGGAGTCATTTGCCTTGCATTTGGGTAAGTTATTTCAACATTTCAATGGTTGATTGGTGAATTGTGTTTATGAACCCTAAAGAGGGATTTTATGATGTGTTGTGTTAGAGAGCTCAAATGGAAAATGTCTATTAGATGATAATGCCTTAAAATGATGTAGTAATGCTAGAAATGCAATGAAAATTTTAAGTGAAATGTGATGATTTTTAACTTAGAAAAATTGATGATCATGATTTTGGAATTTGTGAATTTTGGTGTTGAGACTTGTTTGATGATGGTGGCATGATGGTATGATGATATAATAGGATGTATGATGGTTGGAATGATTAAAGTTGTATGGAAATTCCTTGGAATGCCATAGGTTAAAATTCGATTCTTTGAGGAAAGATTGTGGAATTGATGTTGAAAAATGGTTTGGATAATGAATTGTGTAGTTATATGGTGCTTAGATGGGTTGTGTTGTGCTTGGAGAGTGTTTGAATCAATGGAGAAAAATGAATTGTGTTAGAGACCTAAATGAGCCCAGAATGAAATATTTCGCAAAACGACGTAAATGTCGAAAAATGGAAAAACGACGATTGAACTAGCCTCTAAACAACCTAAGGGAGTGTTATAAAATGAGAAAGAAAATTTAGGAAAATAAATCTCAAATTTACACCTACATGGCCGAACCTCCAAGGGGAAAAGGGGTGATTTGGCGATTTTCGCGTTTTGATGTAATTCGACGCGAAAATGACGAACCGGCACTTGAACCGGCCTATTGACAACCTAATGAGACGTAACAAAATGAGAAAGAAAATTTAGAAAAATAAATCTCACATTTACACTACAATGGCCGAACCATCAAGGGAGGATGGGGAGGATTTTTGTGTTTTGCGTTTTGATACTATTTGACGAGTACTGATGGATGTACGTTATTGTATAGGTTGCCGTACGTCGACCTGAATCCCGAATCTTGAATCAGTGAATTGCCCTTGGTCCGGGACCAAGTGGATTGAGGTAAGAAATTGGTTCATTACATGTGTAATTATAAATTAACGTGTATGGGTTGAACTGAGAGTGATTGGGAATGTCCTCTGTGTAGGCATTCCGTTGTGTACCGAGTTGAGGGATAAGCTGCTGCGGAGCTTGTGGAAATGCAAATTAAGGTAACCTCTTGGTACTGGGGCTTGTTCCCCTTTTCTGTTCCACCTTGCCAGTTGATGGCAACGGTAGGAAGTGTGTATGAATAGTATAGAACACATGAGCATGCATGCATTATTGCTATGGGTACTTATGTACCGAGTCTCTGGCCAGTAGACAGTTTTATTAGCCTTCGGGCATTTTCGGACTTCCGCTGGATAGGTCTCCAGGAGGGAGTTCCAGTTGACTGCGGTCATGGTGTGTGATCCGGGTAGGAGCACACTAGGAATGTCTTTGGCGTTTTGGTTGGTTTGGGCATCGTGGTTGTGGTTTCTGTGAACACACCTTGGATGATACCCATAGGCTTATATATGCCGAGGGCGTACGTGGAATTGGGGTTACCATCCCGTATCGTCGTATTTTGTTTTCTTGATATTCCCCCTTCTCTAAATCCCATGCTATATCCCGTTTTCAAAGTGGTTGTTGTATTCTATTGATATGCATCGAAGTGAACCATTGGGTGGAGTTTTCTCCAGAACCTCTTGGTTACTGAGATATATTCGTATATCTCACCCCGTCTCGGGGCATTTATTTCAGGAGGTAGCAGTGGAGCAGGAGCCTCGGGCAAGAGGCCCGCAGAGTGAGCGGTGGAGCGCTTCTTATTTTGCATTTTGTTGGCCGTGTGGCCTAGGCTAGACTTAGGGCATGAACATGTCATTTGTATTTATTAGTAGCTTCATTAGCATCTTGTTCATGCCATTTTGCCTAAGTCTAGTAGTGATGTATTTGGTTATGTTGTCTTTTAATTAAGTCGAAATTTTAGAAGAATGTAATTTGAAGTTTTAGTTTCAAGTTGTAATTTGTAAAGCCATATTGTAATAGTATTGATGCATGTCTAATTATGATGGAAGGGCCTTAGGCCTATTTTAGGTTATGATAATATGTATGATGGAAATATGCATGAAAAAGGTGTTAGTGATTGCAACTACTTAAGAATGATTAATATGGACTCTATGTTTAATAACTATAAACTGGATTGGGTTGTAAGTGCCCCAAGGCGTTGTTGGTCCTTGTGTGTGCCACCCATTGGATTATTACTGTATTATCATGTGTTTATTAGGTACATTGAGGTTTTAAATGATCTTTTACAAATTTGGGATTATTGGAAAAACAAAGGGAACTCTGGCGAATTTTCTGTAGAATTGGCAGATTTTAGGCGAACTTCGGAAGAGCATATCTCCCTCTATAGAGGTCCCCTAGGGACGTGCCATACGTCATTTTGAAGGTTGAGATGTCCTCTACCTTGTGTCAAAATTTGAGGAAATTCTGGGTTGATCTTCGGCCTGAAATAAATAGAGAAACACGGACTGCCCATGTGCCCCTGCACCTGAGGCAGATTCTGGACCGGATTTGGGAAATTAATTCCCGCTTCGTTTCTCCGTCAAATTAAGCGTATGATATATCAAAATGAAGTTTGAGATGTCTAGTTTGTAGGATAAAAATTTGAGAGCAAATGGTTGAGTCGATTGAGTGCAGTAATTCGGGCAAAGTGAGTGGTTTGGGCTGTTTTTGGGGTTGTTTGGGCTAATTGCTTATCCAACTTCAAACGGCGATAACCGGAGCAAATGAGCTCCGAATTGAGCGTATTTTAGCTTGTTAAAAAGGGAATTAAGTAACACAAAGATATAATCTGAGAAGTAGGGTTGGTTGCGATCTGTTTGGTCGCAGAAAAACTTAGAGTGTAACATATTCGAATTGGTGTAAAACGTAAAGTTGGAAATTGGCTAAGTGAGTTTATGGGAACTCCTTAGTAACTTATAATGAGTAACGTAAGTGATAAAAATAGTTTAAATAAGTCTTCCGCAAGAGTTTATGGTTACGGTCACAGCTTTTAATTATTACGCCTTTTTATGTTTTAAATGCTCGCGTAATAATCGGAAAAAAATTTATTCGCGTTTCATAAATGAACTGCTGTGATTGTAACTGCGCTTAATATCATAATTAATGTTAACAATACCGGTACGTAACGGGCTGTTACAAGGCCAGTCTGACACGTTTAAATACAGGTTTGGCCCGTTAAGATCAAAGCTCGGCTCGGCTCGACCCGTTAACACCCCTACTATCTGCCACATGATCTTTCTCATTTTTGGTGTTTATTTTTCAAACGTCCTTTTATTTTTCCATTTGGATGGTTTATATTTCTATCTAAGTTTTGAATTTCGATGATGCAGATTCTGCAAAGGACAGAGATATTTTCTGAATTCACTGTCCCCATCCTTTACTTTCACCTCAACTTCATCAAGCACTTTTATAACTCATAGCTATATGATAGAAAATAATGACAAAGGAAAGAAGCTAGACGAAAATTGCTAATGAAATCAACAGCTAAATAAAATAAAGGCAATAATGGTGAATCTCATACCATTGAAAAGAAGCCTAAAGCTATTTTGTTGGTTATTACTCTAAAGTAGCAAATGCATAATTAATGTAACGAATTTATGTTAAAGTGAGGAATAACAAAGTGGCAATAGTTTTCCTAGTTTCTCATGTTGCAGAAGAAATTATTCCTCTTCTGCATACCCATTAAATATACGGGACTCATTATATTAAAGAAAAAAGATTGATGAGACATTTTTATGAGTCTGTAATAGGGGAATAGTTTCTCCGGAGAAATCAATTTCCATTCAATTATATGACAACATGGTTTATTTTTTCTCATTGATTGCTTGTCTTGGAGGATTACGTAAAGATTTTTTGTTCTTTCCATTATAGTTGATTATATAGTGTAGAAGTTGGGAGCGGTAGATGGATCAGGGATGGAAGTTTCAGATAAGGTTTTGGTGATGCATGTTTGCTACTGTCACAATTTTAATTAACGACAAATGATTGACTTATATGAAATTTTGGCTCGTGGACAGGCCCTATTTCGTGGGATTATATAAGTTTTTGGCTCATGCAGGCTTTTTTATTTGTAGGATTTTTTGCCTTAACTCGTGCGAGCTAGGGCCTAACAGGAAGAGATAGCCTGTTTTGATGACTCTACTTTATATGTAAATTTAGGGGTGACAATATGGGTTGAGCACGACGGCAGTGGCGGAGCCAGCATGACATGTTAGCAAGTGCCAAAAAATTCAGCTAGTGCCCAAATAGCTACGGTTCTTTGGCTACGACCAAGACGTGGCTAATTTTCAAAAAATTTGAACAGAATTTGCTACTTTTCAAATGTAGCTAAATGAACGTGGCTAAATAAGCCAGTGCCAAGGCAACTGTAGGCCACAACGTGGCTCCGCCACTGCCCGGCGGGTCAACCCGCCAAAACGGGACGAGTTGGGTTGAGATTTTCAACCCACCAACCCACTTCAACCCGCCCCGCCTAGAAGTGGGTCAAAACGGGTTGACCCGTCGGGTTATATATATATATTTTTTACAATTAAGTAGTATTTCATTTGTCATTAAATTTTTGTAATATCCAATTTTTTTTTACATTAGTACTTCTTAGAAAAAATAAAGAATAACAATTTTATTTATGACAAATGTTATCTTTATATGGAGACGAATGAGTTCCTAAAGAATGTTTTGACAAATATTAGTATACATTTAAGATTGAGATTGAGAAAAATTAAAAGAAGTGTGAAATAAAATAAAATAATATTAGAAAAATTAATAAAATATAATTTATTTTTAAATTTTAATTATTTACTTTTTTAATTGACGGGTTGGTGGGTTGACCCGCCAACCCACCATAAAACGGGGTGAGTTCATTTTTCCCACCCATATTTAATGGCGGGTTAACCCGCCCTGTCCCGTTTTTGGCGGGTTGGTGGCGGGGCGGGGCGGGCCAACCAACGTTAAAAGCATGTTTATAGTACTCACATTTAATCAACAACGAAAAACCATTGTTAAAAGTAGGGGGTGTAAATAGGCTGGATAGAGATAGGCTTTAGCTTGTGCACGCCAAATTATAAATTTAGCATGACATATATTTAAAAAACAAAAGTCTTGACATAGACTTGTTAGCCTGTTTAAGCCTACAAGACGTTCAATAATTAAAGAAAATAATTAAATAATATAATTTTATTATTCAAAACCATTAAAAGAATAATTTATTTATTTAATTTAAAATAAATAATATAAAATAGGTCGGCCTATAAGTTTATAGGCCCTCTATGTAAAAGAAAGTCTATGAGATACTTTCTAAATAATTTTTTTAAGATCCAAAACTGTTCTATAATTTAATTCTTTCATTGAGTAGTTAATAATAATAATTTATTCCCCCCTCCTCTCCTTCTACGGTAGTATAGTATAGGATATAGAATCAGATATATTAATTAGCATTTTAATTAACATTTATTTATTTAGAATTAAGAAATCCCTCCCTCCTCGATGTATGTAAGTGACAAAACAAAGATGGATTGGATATTTGGATTGGATTGGGCCAAAAACAAAACAAAACAAAGATGATGCTGCTGAAAATAACACCCGACCCAAGTCCATTCATTGCATTGCTTTTACTCAGTGTAGTGTAGTGTCTGATTGTCAAGTCAAGTGTGGCCCTATCCAATGCAAATCAATGTAATGTGCTTTGGACACTTGACCACGCGCGCGCTTTTTAGCAGGTAATCTATAATAATTTGATTTCAGCACAAATATTAAAATTTAAAGTTTTATTATAATTAATTAAAGATGGATTGGATTGGGCCAAAACAAAACTGATCAAAATAACCAACCATTGCTCTTAGTCTCTCTCACCTCTCAATGCATAATCCGAAACATGCAGATGCAGTCTCATCTCAGATCACAAATTTACAATTTACAATTTTCAAAGATTTTTCATCTAAAATTGGGCGGGATTTAATTTAATAACACTCACTCATTCCTCTCTTTCTTCTCTCTCTCTCTCTCTCTCTCTCTTCTCCACCAAAGAAAAACCCTAAGCCTAGCCCCTTTCTCTTCTCTTCTCTTCTCTTCAATCAAGCTCAGCTCAACTCACAATAACAATACTGTTGAAGATCTTGTTCAACAAGATAAGCTACCAACTACAAGCAGCTCCTCAACTCACAGGAAAGGAACTTTCTTTCGCCTCTGCTTTTATTTCATTTCATTTCATTTCGTTGGTTCTACCATTTATTTTAAGTGTGTTATTGCGTTTTTAATCTTAGAAGCTCAGTTTCAGTTCACTCAGTATTATTACTTTGCCTCTGCTTTTAAAAGTATATAAGAGGAGCTTAATAGTTGTTTAAGTTTAGTGTGTGATTAATTTAAAGAGAAGAAAATAAATAAAAAAATGGATTTGAAAAATTCCTTAATAAGATTGAAGTTTAATTGCGCTGTTTGTGTTACTTTATTTAGGGAATAGGAGAGATGCTAGACTGTTCTGTGTAGCACTGAGCACCTAATGTTGTGATTTGACAAGAGAGATTTATTGGTTATTAATTGCGCACTTCTTCTTTTTTTTGCTTCCTTCTGTAGTCCTATGTCTCTCTCCTTTCACTCTCTCAAAATCTTGGCTTCTTAGGGAATTTTGAAGCTTTTTTTGTTTCCAAAAAATGATAGTGTTATTATATTAAAACTATCTAGCTGTGCTGTGTAGCACTGTATCATTCATTCACCTATTCTGAAGTCTATAATCATTGTCCCCCCAAAGAGAGTCCTTGCTACTGATATCGATGTATTCTCTTGTTTACTCGTACATATATGTTTTCATTGTTTAATTTTAATTTTCACTGGCATCTAGCTTAAACGTAAAAAATGTCATTTAATTGGGTGGGATTTAATTTAATTACACTCACTCATTCCTCTCTTTTCTTCTCCCTCTCCACCAAAGAAAAACCCTAAGCCCCCTCTTCTCTTCTCTTCTCACCCTTCAATCAAATCACAAAAATGGTTGGTTACCTTTTCTTTTCGTTATCTTCTCTTCCTTCTAAACAAACGATTCATTGAATCTGACTTGAATGATTGTTCTTCTTCAAGTTTTCTTTTTTTCTATCAATCAAATCACGGAACAGAGGCATTTCTGAGCTAGTCCTCTTGATGGCCCCCGACACTGAGCCTCTTGAGTTGAGATTCTTCTCAATAATCTTCCTTTACTTGCTGCTGAATGCTGAGGATAAGGTAACTTCCCCTCCATACCATGCCATACCTTTATTTTTTCTTAAATCCTCATTATTAATATTGTACGTGTCATGTATGTACATTTGTTTGTGCTCTATGATGGTTCATTCATTGTATCTGTCTGTATTATTACTTTTGTTTGTAGTGTTAAGTTTCTTATATATAACTGAATGAATCTTAGAAGCTCTGTTTCGGTTCACTCAGTATTATTACTTTTTGCCTCTGCTTTTAAAAACATGCATGTATATAAGAGGAGGTTAATTAATAGTTGTTTAAGTTTAGTGTGTGATTAATTTAAAGAGAAGAAAATAAATAAATAAATGAATTTGAAAAATTTCTTAATAAGATTGAAGTTTAATTGCGCTGTTTGTGTTACTTTATTTGGGGAATAGGAGAGATGCTTGACTACTGTTCTGTTGATCAGAGATCAGAGTCAGAGTCAGATCCTCAGAGCACCTAATTTGTGATTTGACAAGAGAGCTTTATTTGGTTCCTTGCATCTCTCCTGAGCTTTTCCACTTCCTACCTTTCTATACGTGTCTCTCTCTTTCACCTTTCTCAAAAACTTGGCTTCTTATGGAATTTTGAATCTTTTTTCTTTCCAAAAATGATAGTGTG
>NW_026896098.1:0-198818 GCF_033153095.1 Gastrolobium bilobum | reverse complement strand
ATTTAGCTGTTGATTTCATTAGCAATTTTCGTCTAACTTCTTTCCTTTGTCATTATTTTCTATCATCCCACCATAGCGAAATGTGGTTGACCCAATTCGCAATTTAACATATAGCTATGAGTTATGAAAGTGCTTGATGAAGTTGAGGTGAAAGTAAAGGATGGGGACAGTGAATTCAGAAAATATCTCTGTCCTTTGCAGAATCTGCATCATCGAAATTCAAAACTTAGATAGAAATATAAACCATCCAAATGGAAAAATAAAAGGACGTTTGAAAAATAAACACCAAAAATGAGAAAGATCATGTGGCAGATAGTAGGGGTGTTAACGGGCCGAGCCGAGCCGAGCTTTGATCTTAACGGGCCAAGCCTGTATTTAAACGTGTCAGACTGGCCTTAGCCTGTTACCTGTTACGAATATAATATTAGCCTGTGGCCTGGTTCGTTTACAAAAAATAAAAGCCTGTCTCAAGCCTGTCGCCTGTTTATTTATTAAAAATAAAAACCTTACATTCCAATTTGTAGCCGTATTCAGCCCATTAATCATGCACTGATATGTATTTTTTGTAAGAAAATAATAGTTGTTTCTTTTATAATAAAAAAACATTAATATTAAAAAATCAAAATAACAACATCACCTTTACTTTATTTTACGTTGCTTTTCCTTAATTTTCTTCCACATTCTAGATTTTTTACATTAAATTTTCTTCCACATTTCTTAATATTCTAGATTTTTTACACTAGATTTGAACCCCACCAATAAATTTTCTTCCACATTTTACATTAATTTTTCTTCCACGGTCGCCGCAATAAGCATCATTATAAGCCGTGGAATCCGCATGGCTTATAAAAATAGATGATGAACATGACTTAGATCGAGGAGAAGAGATAGAGCAGAGACAGAAAACTGAGAAAAGGATGTTGAAATGATTAATATAAAAATATAAAAAATAAATAAATTTAATGTATACGGGCCAGCCTCCAAGGCTTCAAGGCCGGGCTTGGCTATGAAAGCCTGCGGCCTTTTAAATAAAAAAGCTTTTGCATGAGTATAAGTCTAGGCTTAATAATAAAAAAAGACGAGCAGAGCCGAAACGGGCCGGGCCTAAGGCCCCTGATAGGACCTTGGCCTTATTATCACCCCTAGCGGATAGCATAAGTCCCACCACACCTAATAATTTCAATCATTTTTACCTTTCAAGAATCAAGTACTGGATTCGAGATAATTTACACTTTCAATCTCAGCCACTTTACCTTGAAGATCATCTCTGAAAATACACATGATAAAGCCCAAAATGGTCAAATAGCCTACATAGTATACACAGCTAACCTCGTACACATGCATAATTGAAGTGAACTTTCTTCTTTTCCTTTTTTTCCTAAAATACAAGTATTGCTGAGTTTTAAATGCACACCTACACGGTGTCTCATACCCTTTTATAAAATTTACACATTTTAAATTGGAAAAATTAATTGTCATTTTTTTTTTGTAAACAATTAATTGTCATTTTAAATTAGATGACTTTTATTTTAGGTCTCTCTGCTTCTAATTATATAGAGGAAAGAAAATATTAAAAATCATTAAATATATATTAAAACGATATAATTTTATTTAGAATAATATACAATCATGTCCTTTAAAATAAAAAATATTTTCCCTTTTTTTTTGTAACTAAATATTTTCCCTTTAAAATTTAAAAAAGAGGACTAAAAAAATAAATAGACAACCTTATAATTTTGAAGAAATGCTTATGATAAAATAAATAAATTTTCTCTCTTTCCACCAAACAGATCATGGATTTAAAACAACAGTTATTCAGTAATCTAGATCTATAAGCGAGCACAAATATCTAGAATTTTCTCCACCTTTCATATATATATTTATATATATATATATTATTAAGACATTTCTGTTTCAGAATATGGTAGTGGACTAGTGTCATCTCTATACATGTCCATGTATCATATATATTTGTCATCTTCTTACGTCAATATGTTTTTATCAATTAGGTAGAATAATTACTCCTTTTCAAAAAATATAACAACTCTTGTTGATAATTTTTACTAAATCGTCGTGAGTTTGATTCATGTTGATGCTCCTTCATAGGTCAATTACATGTAAGTACCACTGTAAGCACTTGCTGAAACATGTAAATAGAACAATTTTACCCCCTTTACTCTTGTCCCTTTTATGTAACCCTGCTCAATCATAATTTGAGGCTATATGATCCAAAGAGTTATCTACTCCTCTTATATAACTCAAAAACATTAACATATTGAATAATCTATGGACATTTATACTAGTAATTGACACTTCGGTATCATTCACAAAAATTTTAGAAAGCTAAATTTTCCATCCACATTAGACTCATCAGTCTTTACAAATAATCTTGTTCAATCATTCACAAAAAATGTCGATGTTGATCAGACTAATTATTAACCAAACAAGAACAATAGTGAAAATAAAAGTATAAAAATAGAAAGAATGCATGGTTACGTGACTTGTTGGTTATACAAACTCAAAGAAAATACAAATGAATGGAGGTCAATCTAAGTAGAGAACAAATCTGGGAAGCCAAAGAATTAAATTTGAATCCCATTTACAACTACATAGACAACAAATAATTGGTGTTATCAACTACATAGACAACAAATAATCCGAGTCAATCATTTGTGTAATAATCCGAGTCAATCATTTGTGTAGGATCATAAAGATCAAAGTCAGAATCAAAGTCCAAGTCCAAGTCTTCATTTAAGATTGAGCCTATTGAGCTTAAATTGGTAAGATGTGAAGCATAACTGCCATCCTGGCTTTGGTCAGCCAACCCCTGAAATGGCACAATATTACTTGTTTGCCTAAGACTAATCATCTCACCAGATGAAGAGGATATTTAAAAGGACTGACTTGCTGGGTTGCCTTATACCTGATTCTTTTCAGTCGAAGTCTTTATTTCTGCAGCAATTAAAAAAACAAATAAAGTTCTATAAATGAAAAACTATGGTTTTATGAAATTAAACCAGAAAGGAAAAGAAAAAAATACCTGCAGATGGCTGGCCACATGCGCCCTAGTAAGATGCTTCTCAGCCTTCATCAATTGAAAAATTTTTCTAGGTACAACCTCTGCAATCAAAAGAACATACAAATGTGTCAGACTTCATTAACAATAATGCCATGACATCTACTCCAGTGCACTACAGATTAGGAAGAGTATTTGAGAAAGCATTCAAAATAATGTTGAACAAAAAAATACAGCAATTGGAAAAATACAGCAAACATATACTTTTGCAATACAAAAAAAAACCCAGAGTTTTCACAGGAATGGAAAAAGGCATCATTGTTCCATTTTTGGCAGCGAATGGAAGACACAGTTGGGACCAATTGGGCAGCTTCCAGCTCTCATGAGACCAAATTAATCATGATCGAATTAAGGAAAATTTGAATTTTGATTTGTTCAGTTTTCGAGAGATGCCAAATAAGTATATTAGCTTACTCCAAGGAAAGGATTACTGAAATAGAGGAATACATGGGCAGTGGATTTGTTTGTTATTTGGAAATGCACACTGGTATTAACAACGGAGAAGCCATTTTTTATTTTGGTGCAGATTCCAATATTATGACAGAAATTATATATCCAAGTGGGGCTGAGACAGATGTTCGAAGAATTATGGTTGGATTCTGGGCAGTGGATGTGAAGACACTTGTGGAAATAAAGTTTGGAAAGAGAGGTGATGGAACTAGTTTTCACATTGTAATATTATTAGGATTTGATTGCTATTTCTACACAAAAATATAATAAAAGTATTGCTAAAATAAAGCAGAAACATCAATTGATTGACCAATTGTAGCAATTAATAACAATTAAGATAACAACTACTTTGCATTGTAGAGAAAGAGTGAATAACTTACTGTCAACACCCAAGTCATTAACAGCGGCCACAAAACATCGACCGATGTAGCTCTTCGGTCCAAACAACCCGAGACTGCTTTTGGGTTGATCGGTCCTCTTGGTTAAGACCTTTCTCAAGTTCTACATGAACTTCATCCTCATCTTCTTCCATCTTCTCAGTTTTTTCATCATCTTTATCCTCATCTTCTTCCATCTTCTCAGCTTCATCCTCATCTTCATCTTCTTCCTTCTTCTCAGCTTCATCCTCATCTTCTTTCATCTTCTCAACTTTTTCATCATCTTCATCTTCTTCCATCTCATCAGCTTCATCCTCATCATCTTCCATCTTTTCAGCTTTTTCATCATCTTCAACATGATGAAAAACCAACATGTTATCATTCCAATCGAAACCAACATCTAAATATTGCGAAAAAAAAAAAGAAAGAAAGAAAGAAAGAACCATTAATATTTAAAAAATAAATAAAATGGAAAACCCACATATCTAAATATATCCAATGTTAGTTTTGTTAAATAAAACACCAACTGAAAAAACTAACAAACTCAACTAGAAAAAATCAAAAAACAAAAAAACCAGTTAATAGTCCAGTAATAAGATGTCTGGGCAGACAGAAACAAAAGCACACAATCGAACATCCACTGTATTATCAAGAAAAAAAAGAAACGAAATCGAAAGAAAAGAAAAGCAAGAACATAATGGAAAAGCCACACCCTCAATATTGCCAGAATAATAAAGAAAAAGAAAGAAAGAAACATATATTTCATATGGTATTGACAAAAGACAAGCCACACCCTCAATCTCTATTTTCAAGAAAAAAAAAGGAAAGGAAAGAACACAGTCGAATATCAGCAAGAAATCCACATACTCAATATTTTCAAGCAAGAAATATCAGCATATAATCAAACATTTTCAAGAAGAAAAGAAAAGAAAAGAAAGGGCAGAAGTACCATACCTAGGTATTGACACCTTTGTAGGAGTGTTGCCAAACAATACAGGCTGGTTAGGTCATCATCTCCCATTGCATCCCATCTCCCATATTCATCCTCATCTTCTTCCATCATCTCAGCTTCATCCTCATCTTCATCCTCTTCCATCTTCTCATCTTCATCCTCATCTACTTGCATCTCATCTCCCATTGCATCCCATCTCCCATATTCATCCTCATCTTCTTCCATCATCTCAGCTTCATCCTCATCTTCATCCTCTTCCATCTTCTCAGCTTCATCCTCTTCTACTTGCATCCCATCTCCCATTGCATCCTATCTCCCATATTCATCCTCATCTTCTTCCATCATCTCAGCTTCATCCTCATCTTCATCATCTTCCATCTTCTCAGCTTTTTCATCATCTTCAACATGATGAAAAACCAACATGTTATCATTCCAATCGAAACCATAGATATTTAAAAATAAATAAAATAGAAAACCCACATATCTAAATATATCCAATGTTAGTTTTGTTAAATAAAACACCAACTGAAAAAATTAACAAACTCAACTAGACAAAATCAAATTTACAAAATTAAAAAACAAAAAAAACCAGTTAATAGTCCAGTAATATGATGTCTGGGCAGACAGAAACAAAAGCATACAATCGAACATCCACAGTTTTCAAGAAAAAAAAAACGAAATCAAAAGAAAAGAAAATAAAAGCAAGAACATAATGGAAAAGCCACACCCTCAATATTGCCAGAATAATAAAGAAAAAGAAAGAAAGAAACATATATTTCATATGGTATTGACAAGCAACTGTTGACAAGCCACACCCTCAATCTTCTATTTTCAAGAAAAAAAAAGAAACATACTGTATTTTCAAGAAAAGAAAAAACAAAAGAAAAACGAAATCAAAAGAAAAGAAAAGCAAGAACATAATGGAAAAGCCACACCCTCAATATTGCCAGAATAATAAATAAAAACAAAGAAAGAAACATATATATTTCGTATGGTATTGACAAGCAACTGTTAACAAGCCACACCCTCAATCTTCTATTTTCAAGAAAAAAAAAGAAACATATTGTATTTTCAAGAAAAGAAAAAAGAAAAGAAAAAAGAACACAGTCGAATATCAGCAAGAATATGATGTCTGGGCAGACAGAAACAAAAGCATACAATCGAACATCCACAGTTATCAAGAAAAAAAAATAAACGAAATCAAAAGAAAAGAAAAGCAAGAACATAATGGAAAAGCCACACCCTCAATATTGCCAGAATAATAAAGAAAAAGAAAGAAAGAAACATATATATTTCGTATGGTATTGACAAGCAACTGTTGACAAGCCACACCCTCAATCTTCTATTTTCAAGAAAAAAAAAGAAACATACTGTATTTTCAAGAAAAGAAAAAAGAAAAGAAAAACGAAATCAAAAGAAAAGAAAAGCAAGAACATAATGGAAAAGCCACACCCTCAATATTGCCAGAAGAATAAAGAAAAAGAAAGAAAGAAACATATATTTCATATGGTATTGACAAGCAACTGTTGACAAGCCACACCCTCAATCTTTTATTTTCAAGAAGAAAAAAGAAACATACTGTATTTTCAGGAAAAGAAAAAAGAAAAGAAAAAAGAACATAATCAAACATTTTCAAGAAAAAAAGAAAAGAGCAGAGAAGAAAAGAAAGGGCAGAAGTAACATACCTAGGTATTGACACCTTTGTAGGAGTGTTGCCAAACAATACAGGCTGGTTGGGTCATCATCTACTTGCATCCCATCTCTCATATTTAACCAATTCCATTGTCTTGATAAAACAATCCAAGAACAAGAGAAAGAAACAAGCAAGAACAAGAGAAAGAAACTAGGAAGCCCAAAGAAACCAAGAAAACTTTAAGAAGGAGTGAGAACAGAGAAAGAAACCCTAAGAAAACCTTAAGAAGAGTGAAAAGAGAGAAAGAAAATTTTTAATTTATATTTTTTGGCGGCAAAACTATGATGACCGTTGTATTCTCTTAACTCTTAACTCGTAAGTTATTTCCGTCCCTCTGAAGTTCTAATTTAGCTACTCGTAAAATTTATTATATTTACTAATTTATATTAGCTAATGTATATACATATTAAAAAATATATGTGTGGATGGACAGCTGAGAAATATATATTCTAATTTTAAGGAAATAAAATTCATTTTAATTATTAAAAATATGAGACATGATTGGGTTGAGAAAAAATTCATTACAATATATATATAAATATATATATAATTCATTATAGTTTGACTAATTACTTTGATTAATTTAATAAAAAAACCCGCGATTCACACTAAAATAAATATAATCATAATAATATTTATTAAAAAATTGGCTTTACTAAATGCTAACATCTTTTAAACAAGAGTAACAGAAGAAAGCTTGAGAATAAGCATTTACAAAGACCTTAATCTAGATGACTTTAAAGAAACTTTGGTTATTGATACCACCATTTAGAAAAAAATTCAACAGACGCTTAAACGAGGATTAAAATGCAATGAACATTATTTACCCCCCCCCCCCCCAAAAAAAACAGGAATGCAAAGAAGATTGAGAGAAGACAATCTTAGAGTTCTATTGGTTGTCTCCCCACAATCACAACATAATACAGAATGAAGAAGAGGTACTTACTTACCAGAGAGGTGACTACTTCAGTTGTTTGATGAAATACTTCTAAGGGATCTACACCACAGAACACTGGCAGGACCTTGGTATATTTGGTTCTGCTCCGCTCCATTATTACCTCCTTAAAACATTTCCAGAGAAAATAGTGTTTACTATTTTCTCTGGAAATGTTTTGAGAAAACAATAACATAAACACTATTTTGAAACGCCTCATCATTATCATGTAAAAAAACACTAGTTGTTTGTTGGGTGCACATGCAAAGAAGATAGTGGTTCTGATCTGTAATATATTGGGGTAGGTGGTGGCGGTTTCGGTGAACTAAAGACAATGGATCTATGGAAGTGAAATAAGAGTCCAAAGATAATGTAAAGTGAGAGAGAATGGACAGATCGCAGCAATAAGTTTTTGAGAAAGGTGAAAGAGAGAGACACGTAGAGATAGAAAGGTAGGAAGCGGAAAAGCTCAAGAGAGAAGAGTGGACGCAAAAAAACAAAAGCAAGCTCTCTTGTCAAATCACAACTTTCACATTAGGTGAAATGAGGACTGACAAAAGCAATTAATGGCTCTGATCTCTGATCAACAGAACAGTAGTATCTCTCTCCTATTCCCCAAATAAACTTTAATCTCATACTACCATCCTTATAAAACAAGAGAATACATCGATATCAGGAGCAAGGGACTCTCTCTGCAGGGAAAAAGCGAAAGACTATGCATGACACCAGAGATTATAAACTACAGAATAGGTGAATGAATGATACAGGGCTACACAGCACAGCTAGATAGTTTTAATATAATAATCAATGGAGTCATAGCAGCAGGGATTTTAACTACAATTGTTTAAAATTAAAAAAAAATGATATACTATTTAATATGTTTAGAATTTGATAATATCACACTATCATTTTTGGAAAGAAAAAAGATTCAAAATTCCATAAGAAGCCAAGTTTTTGAGAAAGGTGAAAGAGAGAGACACGTATAGAAAGGTATGAAGTGGAAAAGCTCAGGAGAGATGCAAGGAACCAAATAAAGCTCTCTTGTCAAATCACAAATTAGGTGCTCTGCGGATCTGACTCTGACTCTGATCTCTGATCAACAGAACAGTAGTCTAGCATCTCTCCTATTCCCCAAATAAAGTAACACAAACAGCGCAATTAAACTTCAATCTTATTAAGAAATTTTTCAAATTTATTTATTTATTTATTTTCTTCTCTTTAAATTAATCACACACTAAACTTAAACAACTATTAATTAACCTCCTCTTATATACATGCATGTTTTTAAACGCAGAGGCAAAAAGTAATAATACTGAGTGAACTGAAACAGAGCTTCTAAGATTCATTCAGTTATATATAAGAAACTTAACACTACAAACAAAAGTAATAATACAGACAGATACAATGAATGAACCATCATAGAGCACAAACAAATAAACATACATGCCACGTACAGTATTAATAATGAGGATTTAAGAAAAAATTAAGGTATGGCATGGTATGGAGGGGAAGTTACCTTATCCTCAGCATTCAGCCGCAAGTAAAGGAAGATTATTGAGAAGAATCTCAACTCAAGAGGCTCAGTGTCGGGGGCCATCAAGAGGACTAACTCAGAAATGCCTCTGTTCAGTGTCGTTTTTGAGCTGAGCTACAAATACAAAAACAAATACATGTTTTATGTTCGCTGAAACAAAAAAAAGAAAGAAAAAAAACGCAATAACACACTTAAAATAAATGGAAGAACCAATGAAATGAAATGAAAGCAGAGGCGAAAGAAAGTTCCTTTCCTGTGAGTTGAGCTGCTGCTTGTAGTTGGTAGCTTATCTTGTTGAACAAGATCTTCAACAGTATTGTTATTGTGAGTTGAGCTGAGCATCGGCCAAAGGTAACCACCATTTTTGTGATTTGATTGAAAGAAAGAAAGAAAACTTGAAGAAGAACACTCATTCAAGTCAGATTCAATGAATCGTTTGTTTAGAAGGAAGAGAAGATAACGAAAAGAAAAGGTAACCAACCATTTTTGTGATTTGATTGAAGGGTGAGAAGAGAAGAGAAGAGGGGGCTTAGGGTTTTTCTTTGGTGGAGAAGAGAGAGAGGGAGAAGAAAGAGAGGAATGAGTGAGTGTAATTAAATTAAATCCCGCCCAATTAAATTACATTTTTTACGTTTAAGCCAGATGCCAGTGAAAATTAAAATTAAACAATGAAAACATATATGTACGAGTAAACAAGAGAATACATCGATATCAGTAGCAAGGACTCTCTTTGGGGGAAAAGATACAAGGATTATAGACTACAGAATAGGTGAATGAATGATACAGTGCTACACAGCACAACTAGATAGTTTTAATATAATAACACTATCATTTTTTGGAAACAAAAAAAGCTTCAAAATTCCCTAAGAAGCTAAGATTTTGAGAAAGTGAAAGAGAGAGACACGTAGAGAGAGAGAGAGAGAGAGGTAGGAGCTCAGGAGAGAAGCAAGGAAGCAAAAAAAAGAAGAAGTGCGCAATTAATAACCAATAAAGCTCTCTTGTCAAATCACAACATTAGGTGCTCTGAGGGTCTGACTCTGATCTTCGATCAACAGAACAATAGTCTAGCATCTCTCCTATTCCCTAAATAAAGTAACACAAACAGCGCAATTAAACTTCAATCTTATTAAGAAATTTTTCAAATCCATTTTTTTATTTATTTTCTTCTCTTTAAATTATGTTGGAATTTATATATATATATATAAATTGTATAGACAATCTATTGGTTATGAATAAGAAGTTTGGTAGGGAAAAGGTGTGCCTTTTCGTCGACAAACAGATGTATTTTTTCATCCTAAACGATGTATTGTTTCATCCTAATGGACATGTTGTTTCATCCTAACGGACATGTTGTTTCATCCTTGAATGGGTGTCTTTTCGTGTTGAACGAATGTGTCTTTTCGTGTCGAACAAACGTGTCTTTTCATGTCCAACGGATGTGTTGTTTCGTCATCGAATAGGTGCCTTTTGGAACGTGACTTTACGTTGTCTATAAATAGACACTGACACCTTCATAAAATGGATCCAATTTTTCTGCACTGAAACTCTGCCAGAATTTTTCTCCTTCCGGTTTTGCATGTTCCTTTTCATACTCCGGTGTAGTTTCCTCTGGCATTTTGTTGTGTTCGTTTGGGCTGTTGACTGGTAGTGCCGCCACTCTTCAGACGAAATCCGTTCTATCCTGGGAGACAAGTGTCCATCTACCTTAGGCATCAGTGAGGGAACAAATTGTCTTAAGGAGACACGTTCTGTGGGCTCGGATTTTATCCTTCTGATTTTGCATATCCGATTCATCATTCTGTCTTTCTCTAATACCTGACAAGTAAGTCTGTTTTCTTTAATTGTTTATAATTGCACAGTGATAATTCTGATCATCTACCTCCTCCTCTACTTTATACATGGGTTCAAACCTCTCAGTGATTTAACATCACCCACTGTCTTCAATAACAATCTTAAGACAATTGAATGCCAATAAATGCATAACATTTCACACATAATAATTAATATAACAAAATATTCATGTCATAAGTATTTCTCATTTATCATACTATACCATTAAATGACATCAAATTTCACTGCATTTCTCATTGAACCAGCATCAAAATAAGCACATCAAACCAAAAGGTCATATATCAATTTTTGGTACCATGCTTATAAATATATAAAGCCATTTCACAAAAGACTTAATATAATTGGAAAGACCATCAACCATCAAACCAGATTCGTCACATGGCATGGTTGTCTTACACGAAACAATTCTTTTATAATAAAGGCATGCATATAATTAGTCATATATATACAATCAAAGGCCACAAACCCAAAATTATATGTAGGCATTAATTCAAAAATCATAACCAATCAATTGAAACCTTTCAATTTTTCATTATGGTCTTCTGTAATTTTAATTCAAGTGCCTCAATATACAAAGCATCGATATGTTTACTTCCATGAATTTCACTCATGGTTTCAAAAATCATATATTCAACAACAATAAACTGGAAAGAAAGACCGTAACAGTGCATTAAAACTACAAAGGCTATTCAAAACCATTATGAACACGAAGATCGATAAACCCAATGTGAAGCACTTTCACAATTCATGATTACAAAATTCAATGCAATTCATGAGTCTATGGGTATATAGCGGAACATTATCATTCAAATAATCATGATATTACCAACCGATGCTTACGGTTCCAACCATGACATTTCGATGTTCTCAAAGAAATGGAAACTAACAGTACATCTTTCCATGCAAAATCAAAACATTAGTTGTTGTGACAAAAAACAATCGGTTATTACAAGAAACCGATACGTTCTCAAATTAAGCCGAGACATAACATAAAACATGATAATATTTATCAAAGAAAGCATGAAACCGTAACAGCAATTAGAAAAGAAACCAATTTCTATGCACGTTGTACGAAACAACGATGGAAATGTCAAAATCAAATTTATTTATTCTTTTTTTAAAAAAATCAATTAAGACAAATCTGAATGAGTTTTAAAGTTGCATGGTTACGTAACTTTTGAAATCAGACACGAAAATCAAAAATGAATATATATATATATAATTCAAAGCCACAAATTAATCACACAATAAATAAAAAATAGTATATAAAACAGAAAATAAAATATACTGATCACAGGTTCAAAACACCAAAATTGTCTTAAGATTGTTAATGGAATTTCTAATTCTGTGTTGAGTGTTTGATTCTGTGTTGTTGAAATTATGTTTTTACTTTACCGTGTCTCGGTTCTGTTCGTTTTCATACTGGTTTGAATTTTTCATTTAAAAAAAAAAAAACAGAAAATTTGTATACACGGTTAACCCTCGGTTTGTTTTGAAACCACCACAGAAATAAAGGGATCTGTTTAATATAATACACTATATATATGTTAAATTGGTTAGCATTGGTGTATCGATTTTTGTGTCCATGCTTTTGAATAGCATTTTCAACACTGTACTCTCGATTTTTTGTACAAAGATTATTATAATATTGGTTTTTCATATTGATTTTGAAAAGTAATTTATCGATGGTCGTGCCTTCATATTGGTTTTGATATATACTACATTACGGTTTGCTTTTGAATACGGAAGTATGTATAAAACCAAAACCTTGCCTTGATATTTGAAAACTACTTCGTGAATATTGTTCTAATATGATATTTGTTAGTTTTCGTGATTTGTCTTCTACATATATATACATCTTCTATTACGTAATATATATGTTATTGTTCTAAAAGTCCTGTGTGGATTTTGGCTTTCATATATATCATTTGTTTCTCGTTTATCGTGCTACATTGTATTTTAAATAGAATGTGTCATGTTGATGCTTGAATTAATGTTTATAATTGATATGCGATTGCTTATCAAATGCACTGTGTGTGAACCGTGGATGTCTTTTGCAAGTGAAACCATATGAAGTTTCTTTCTCAATAGATATCATGTATTACTTGATGCATTACGGCTTTCGGATGCCATTAGACACTGCATGTTGTGTTTTGGTTTGTGAAAAAAAAAAATTTGATAGCCATTACTGTGGCACGAAATGTTGCACCGAATGGTTGATCTTGAGAGTCAGACCAAAATGTCTCCGTTGATTCATGGACTCATACCATGTATAAAGGGTGCATTGCAATTAAATCCATGATTGCACATAAAAAAAAAGGAATTGCAAAGGGTCAGTTTTGAAATGCATGAATTGATGCATAAAATAGTTTTTGGTGGAAACTTGATGGGGTTTTCACGGTTGGAATTTGATGGTTACATTTGAATAAGTAACCACAAGTGAACCAAACGGTTCATGTGAATTTATGGCTGAAGCACAATTTCATGTTTCCATAATCGTATCCGGCCCGAATTAATTTTGTCATCTAAATACTGAGTTTCTTAATTTATTGGCTTTAATTGAATTTGTAGTGGGGCTATTATTATGAGAGAGAAAAAATGACATTTGGAAAGTAGTGAATTAGATGGCATTTTATATTGAATACGTGATTAATATATATGTGGATTTTTTGAGAATATGTGTTGACTGCAATGTTGCAAACAATACATAATAATTGTGTTTTTGCATGAAAGAAAAATAACTTTGAGAATGCAAAATGTGGAATCTTAAATTCTCTGTGTTTGCAAAATATTTGCATTTTGGAATTAAAGTATGATAAATTTCTTGAAAATATCTGAGTTGATTTAATTCCAAATTATATGTTTTATTTCAAATATCATAAATGATGTGACGATTATGTATCATTTTAAGGGTTAAATTGGAATTTATTATTTGATATATGTGTTATAGTCGAATAATGTTAAATTGAAAGTTTAAGGTATTAAGGAGCGATCAAGGGGGAGATTACGATGACCCTTTGAGAAATTTGTTTAGAGTTTGAAATTTTACACAAAACGATGGCTTCTTATGCTCCACAATCCAATGGGATTGTTGAGAGGAATGATGTCCTCTTTGAGGAATTTTGTTTAGAGTTTGGTACTATATATCAAACGATTGCTCCTTATGGTGTTGCAATTTAATGTGATTGCGTATAAAGAACCAGACATTAAATAAAATGATGTTGTTGATGTCTGGTTTATGGGGCAAAGTCATTTAATGACAAATTATATAATCAGTAAAGTACCCCACAAGAAAATTAAGAACATTCCCTATGAAATGTGGAAAGGTAGGGAGCCTACCTTGAATTATCTT
This sequence comes from Gastrolobium bilobum, assembly GCF_033153095.1. Classification (NCBI taxonomy): domain Eukaryota; kingdom Viridiplantae; phylum Streptophyta; class Magnoliopsida; order Fabales; family Fabaceae; genus Gastrolobium; species Gastrolobium bilobum. The sequence continues at coordinate 184,599 of NW_026896098.1, read as the reverse complement.
GAAGTGTGGGGGTGTTTGGCTAAGGTTGCGGTTCCTAAACCTAAAAGGTTGAAAATCGAACCTAAAACTGTGGATTGTGTATTCATTGGTTATGCAGGTTTCTGGTTTATAAATCTGATGTTTCAGATACACATGTTAATACGGATATTGAGTCAAGGGAAATTACTTTCCTTGAAGACGTATTTCCGTATAAGAAAATATATGAATCAAGTGGTAATAATGATGATCAGGTTGTGATACCTCAGGATGCTACAACTGATACTGATCCTGTAGAGGATGTAGAAGATGAACCTAGAAGTAGCAAGAGGCAAAGGACCGCCACATCCTTTGGACCTGATTTTATGACATATCTATTAGAAAATGAGCCTCGGACGTATAAGGAAGCTATAACGTCCCCGGAAAGACCATTCTGGGAAGAAGCTATCAATAGTGAGATAGAATCTATCTTGTCCAACCACACTTGGGAATTGGTAAATCTTCCTCCTGGCAATAAGCCTTTAGGAAGTAAGTGGGTTTTCAAAAGAAAAATGAAAGAGAATGGCACTATTGATAAATATAAAGCAAGGCTTGTGGTAAAAGGTTACAGGCAATGTGAAGGTCTCGATTTTTTGATACTTATTCACCGGTTACAAGGATCACATCTATTAGGATATTGATTGCGGTAGCTGCATTGAATGGATTACAAATACATCAAATGGATGTTAAGACTGCCTTCTTAAACGGCGACCTGGAAGAAGAGATATATTTAGAACAACCTAAAGGTTTTGTTGTTCCAGGACAAGAACGGAAAGTTTGTCGCTTATTAAAATCCCTTTACGGGTTAAAGCAAGCTCCAAAACAATGGCATGAGAAATTTGACAAAGTTATGTTGTCAAATGAATTTCGAATTAATGAATGTGACAAATGTGTCTATGTTTGAAATACTGAAAAAGGTTTTGCCATTGTCTGTCTTTATGTAGACAACATGTTGATCATGGGTAGTAATAATCAAATGATTAATGCTACTAAACAATTACTTAAAAGTAAGTTTGATATGAAAGATATGGGGATAGCAGACGTTATCCTAGGTATTAAAATCCATAGAACATCTACAGGGTTGGCCTTATCACAAGCTCACTATATAGCTAAGGTTCTTGAGAAATTCAAGAGTTTGAATATAACTCCTGTGAGGAACCTGTAGATTCTAATTTGAGTTTATTAAAGAACACTGGTAAAGCTACAACACAAAAGCTATATGCTCAAGTGTTGGGAAGCCTTATGTATGTTATGAACTGCACCAGACCTGATATTGCTTCTGCAGTAAGTCTGTTAAGTCGCTTTACCAGTAATCCAAATGAGAATCATTGGAAAGCTATGGTAAGAGTTTTGGGATACTTGAAGTATACTCAGAATTATGCTTTGTATTACGAGAAATACCCTGCGGTTATAGAAGGGTATTGTGATGCAAATTGGATCACCGGCTCTAACGACACTAGATCCACAAGTGGATATGTGTTCACCCTTGGTGGAGGTGCTATGTCTTGGAAATCGTCCAAGAAAACCTGCATTGCAAGGTCAACCATGGAAGCAGAATTTATTGCTTTAGATAAGGCCGGTAAAGAAGCCGAATGGCTTCGTAATTTTATTGAGGATGTTCCTAATTGGCCAAGACCGGTACCATCCGTATGCATACATTGTGATAGCCAAGCAGCTATTGGAAGGGCCAAGAACGTCATGTATAACGGTAAGTCTAGACACATACGTCGAAGACATGATACCGTAAGACAACTATTCTCGAATGGAATCATTTCAATTGACTATGTTAAGTCTAAGGAAAACATAGCGGATCCGTTAACCAAAGGGATTCCTAGAGAGTTGGTTGAAAATTTGTCGAAAGGAATGGGTTGTTTTTTCTTTTTCTTTCGTACTGTAAACAATGAAACGGTTTTCATATCTATCTATATATATGAAAGCCAAGTGACTTTATTAAATGCTTGTGCACAGCGGTTTATTGCAACCGAAGAATTCTATGCATATATTATTATATTATGAAGGTTTACGATTAATAATAACCATTGAATGAGTCTCGGTTATCAATTCCATGCATGGCTGGCAATTTATATATATGTTTATATGGCCTGTTTCAATACCTTTAAGGTCGAAGGAAGTTGCCTTTTTTTAAAAAAATAAAATGGAAATTCTGGTTCTATTCTTTTATACATGGCATCTGTAACATTTACGGATTTGACAAACTCAACTTCGAAATAGTAAATGCATTTATGGCATTGAATTTATGATTGGAAATTAAATTTCAAACCTTGATTTGGTGTCAACCTCTTGCAGATTGAAAATGTTTCTTTGAAACATTGTATCTTTTGAATTTAAAGGAAAAAAAAATGGCAGTTTATTAACTATCTATTTTATAACTTGCTGCTGGAGCATTTTCCTTGTTTTATCTTGGTTTGATACTTCATTATTTAAATTTAAGTTGTGACAGTTATTACGTAGCCTCCATCATGTAATCGGTTATTGGGTTTTCTTACATGATATGAATCTAACTATGTTGGGATATGGACAAACATCATTTATAAAGGTGATAATTATTACACCCAACGTTATAGGTGTCCTGGTGGCAAGTGTGATGTACTATCATCTTTTGAGGAACCAAGGTTAGAAACCTTTTGGCCATTGGAGTGTGATTTTATTTCTTATGTGAATGTAACCACCACGCCACTGTAGGTGGTATACTAAGTTTTTGGCATTTTAGAATATGTCAAGTGAATTAGCATTGCTTGTTGTCATTCAAGTAATCTGAGGACAAATGGATGCGTTTTAATATCTATAATACGTTGATAACGATGCATCGAATGGATATCGTGATGATGATCCATTGGAGAATTAATACATTTATTTCGTGGGAAATCTCTCGATTTCTTTGAATGAATATATATGAAGCAACTAATGAGTGTCATTACTCGTTTATGTGTATGAATGCATTGTGATTAATTGCATTAATTGAGATGTGATTTAAATGTGGAAATTAATTATGTATTGCATTGGATTCAATTACCTATGATTTGGATGTCATAAATGATATGCTGGTTGTGTATTATTTTATGGTTAACATGAAGTTTATGGTGAGATATATTCAATTTTTGTAGAGTCATAAAGTCTCTCCATATATGTTTAACGATTTTGATTTTATGATAGCCAGTGATAATTCTTTCTTAATTCCATTGTGTTAAAGTTGGATATAAAAGTTTTATGTCCAATGAAATATTCTGTATTATATGAACGTGGAAAGAGCTATCTTAGTCATGGCATGATCAAAGTCAATGTGATGGCTTTAAATGTTGTCAATGACATAATAATTGTATATTATTTTATGGTAATGTTCAGTAAGAAAATTAAAGGCATAAGGAGCAATCTAGTGGGAGAGTATGATGCCCCTTCAAGAAATTTTGTTTAAAGTTTGGTATTACATACCAAAAGATGGCTCCTTATGCTTCAGAATCCAATAGTATTGCTGAGAGAAAGAACCAGACATTAAATGAAATGATGTTGTTGACGTCTGGTTTGTGGGGGAAAATCATTTTAATGATAAAGTGTACAATCAATAAAGTACCCCACAAGAAAAATTAAGAACACCCCCTATGAAATATGGAAAGGTAGGGAGCCTACCTTGAATTATCTTGAAGTGTGGGGGTGTTTGACAAAGAGCATACCATACGACATATGGAAAGGAAAGAAGTCATCCCTGAAATATTTTAGAGTGTGGGGGTGCTTGGCTAAGGTTGCGGTTCCTAAACCTAAGAAGTTGAAAATCGGACCTAAAACCGTGGATTGTGTATTCATCGGTTATGCACTTAATAGTAGTGCTTATCGGTTTCTAGTTTATAAATTTGATGTCTCAGACATACAAGTTAATACGGTTATTGAGTCAAGGGAAGTTACTTTCTTTGAAGACGTATTTCTGTATAAGAAAATACAAGAATCAAATGGTAATAATGATGACCAGGTTGTGATACCTCGGGATGCTACAACTAATATTGATCCTGTAGAGGATGTAAAAGATGAACCTAGACGTAGCAAGAGGCAAAGGACCGCCACATCCTTTGGACATGATTTTATGACATATTTATTAGAAAATGAGCCTCGAACGTCTAAGGAAGCTATAACGTCCCCGGAAGGACCATTCTGGGAAGAGGCTATCAATAGTGAGATAGAGTCTATCTTGTCCAACCACACTTGGGAATTGGTAAACCTTCCTCCTGGCAATAAGCCTTTAGGAAGTAAGTGGGTTTTCAAAAGAAAAATGAAAGAGAATGGCACTATTGATAAATATAAAGCAAGGCTTGTGGTAAAAGGCTACAGGCAACGTGAAGGTCTCGATTATTTCGATACTTATTCACCGGTTACAAGGATAACATCCATTAGGATGTTGATCGCGGTAGCTGCATTGAATGGATTACAAATACATCAAATGGATGTTAAGACCGCCTTCTTAAACGGCGACCTGGAAGAAGAGATATATTTAGAACAACCTGAGGGTTTTGTTGTTCCAGGACAAGAACGGAAAGTTTGTCGCTTAATAAAATCCTTTTTACGGGTTAAAGCAAGCTCCAAAGCAATGGCATGCGAAATTTGACAATGTTATGTTATCAAATGGATTTCGAATCAATGAGTGTGACAAATGTGTCTATGTTCGAAATTCGGAAAAAGGATTTGTCATTGTCTGTCTTTATGTAGACGACATGTTGATCATGGGTAGTAATAATCAAATGATTAAAGCTACTAAACAGTTACTTAATAGTAAGTTTGATATGAAAGATATGGGGATAACAGACGTTATCTTAGGTATTAAAATCCATAGAACATCTGCAGGGTTGGCCTTATCACAGGCTCACTATATAGCTAAGGTTCTTGAGAAATTCAAAAGTTTGAATATAACTCCTGTGAGGAACCCTGTCGATTGTAATCTTAGTTTACTAAAGAACACTGGTAAAGCTACAGCACAAAAGCTATATGCTCAAGTGTTGGGAAGCCTGATGTATGTTATGAACTGTACCAGACCTGATATTGCTTATGCAGTAAGTCTGTTAAGTCGCTTTACTAGTAATCCAAATGAAAATCATTGGAAAGCTATGGTAAGAGTTTTGAGATACCTGAAGACTCAAAATTTTGCTTTGCATTACGAGAAATACCCCGCAGTTATAGAAGGGTATTATGATGTAAATTGGATCACCGGCTCTAACGACACTAGATCCACAAGTGGATATGTGTTCACCCTTGGTGGAGGTGCTGTGTGTCTTGGAAATCATCCAAGCAGACCTGCATTGCAAGGTTAACCATGGAAGCAGAATTTATTGCTTTAGATAAAGCCGGTGAAGAAGCCGAATGGCTTCGTAACTTTATTGAGGATGTTCCTAATTGGCCAAAACCGGTACCATCTGTATGCATACATTGTGATAGCCCAGTACCTATTGGAAGGGCCAAGAACGTCATGTATAACGGTAAGTCTAGACACATACGTCGTAGACATGATACCGTAAGACAAATACTCTCGAATGGAATTATTACAATTGACTATGTTAAGTCTAAAGAGAACATAGCGGATCCGTTAACCAAAGGGATTCTTAGAGAGTTGGTTGAAAATTTGTCGAAAGGAATGGGTTTAAGGCCTATCAATTGTTGAGCATTGTGGTAACTCTACCTAGAAGAGTGGAGATCCCATGAACTAGGTTCAAAGAGACAACTAAGTGATGGTCGACTGTTCAAACACTGTGGAGTTTTTAAACTCATACTCATTCCTAAGAGAAGACAGTGTATTATGAGGGTAAGCATTTAGGCTTTTAATGATTTCTTAATCTGTTGTGTTCAGATGATGTATAGTGAGTTACATCAAAAGAAATCACCTATGTGAGTGTGAAGTGAGGGCCGCTTCTATGAGAATTTTTCAAAGGCCGATTCTCTAAAACACTCGCAGAACCAGGCAGGTGACCCACAGCCAAAATGGGCGCAACAAAGGACCAACAATGCTAGAGAAGCAATTGTGTGACTCCTATTGTCTAGGTATACACTAAAGGTTGACGGTTCAAGTCGACCTAGACCACCGATTGACCGAGTATATCCGATAGGTTTTCACTAGAGAAGGTTCAAAGGTAACTCCACCTGTCTCGATGCAGTTGTTTCTCGTTGAGGAAATTACACTTTGCATTTATACTCTTATGCATTTTTTGTCACGGTGATTTGACTTCTTATCCATGTGGGGGATTGTTGGAATTTATATATATATATATAAATTGTATAGACAATCTATTGGTTATGAATAAGAAGTTTGGTAGAGAAAAGGTGTGCCTTTTCGTCGACAAACAGATGTATCTTTTCATCCTAAACGATGTGTTATTTCATCCTAATGGACATGTTGTTTCATCCTAACGGACATGTTGTTTCATCCTTGAATGGGTGTCTTTTCGTGTTGAACGAATGTGTCTTTTAATTGCACAGTGATAATTCTGATCATCTACCTCCTCCTCTGCTTTATACATGGGTTCAAACCTCTCAGTGATTTAACATCACCCACTGTCTTCAATAACAAATTAATCACACACTAAACTTAAACAACTATTAAGCTCCTCTTATATACTTTTTAAAAGCAGAGGCAAAGTAATAATACTGAGTGAACTGAAACTGAGCTTCTAAGATTCATTCAGTTATAAAAAACTTATCACTACAAACAAAAGTAACAATACAGATACAATGAATAAACCATAGACTATAGAGCACAAACAAATACATGACGTACAATATTAATAATGAGGATTTAAGAAAAAATAAAGGTATGGTATGGTATGGTATGGGAAGATTTTTGGGAAGAATCTCAACTCAAGAGGCTCAGAGTCGGGTGCCATCAAGAGGAGAAATGCCTCTGTTCAGTGTCTTTTTTGAGTTGAGCTACAAATACAAATAAAAATACATGTTTTATGGTCGCTGAAACAAAAAGAAAAAAGAAAAAAACGCAATAACACACTTAAAATAAATGGTAGAACCAACAAAATGAAATGAAATAAAATAAAAGCAGAGGCGAAAGAAAGTTCCTTTCCTGTGAGTTGAGGAGCTGCTTGTAGTTGGTAGCTTATCTTGTTGAACAAGATCTTCAACAGTATTGTTATTGTGAGTTGAGCTGAGCTTGATTAAAGAGAAGAGAAGAGAAGAGAAGGAGGCTAGGCTTATGGTTTTTCTTTGGTGGAGAAGAAAGAGAGAGAGAGAAGAAGGAGAGGAATGAGTGAGTGTTATTAAATTAAATCCCGCCCAATTTTAGATGAAAAATCTTTGAAAATTGTAAATTGTAAATTTGTGATCTGAGATGAGACTGCATCTGCATGTTTCGGATTATGCATTGAGAGGTGAGAGAGACTAAGAGCAATGGTTGGTTATTTTGATCAGTTTTGTTTTGGCTCAATCCAATCCATCTTTAATTAATTATAATCAAACTTTAAATTATAATATTTGCGCTGAAATCAAATTATTATAGATTACCTGCCAAAAAGCGCGCGCGTGGTCAAGTGTCCAAAGCACATTACATTGATTTGCATTGGAGAGGGCCACACTTGACTTGACAATCAGACACTACACTACACTGAGTAAAAGCAATGCAATAAATGGACTTGGGTCGGGTGTTATTTTTAGCAGCATCATCTTTGTTTTGTTTTGTTTTGGGCTCAATCCAATCCAAATATCCAATCCATCTTTGTTTTGTCACTTACATACATCGAGGAGGGAGGGATTTCTTAATTCTAAATAAATAAATGTTAATTAATATATCTGATTCTATTTCCTATACTATACTACCATAGAAGGAGAGAAGGGGGGAATAGATTATTATTATTATTAACTACTCAATGAAAGAATTAAATTATAGAACAGTTTCGGATCTTAAAAAAATTATTTAGAAAGTATCTCATAGACTTTCTTTTACATAGAGGGCCTATAAACTTATAGGCCGACCTATTTTATATTATTTATTTTAAATTAAATAAATAAATTATTATTTTAATGGTTTTGAATAATAAAATTATATTATTTTAATTATTTTCTTTAATTATTGAACGTCTTGTAGGCTTAAACAGGCTAACAAGTCTATGTCAAGACTTTTGTTTTTTAAATATACGTCATGCTAAATTTATAATTTGGGCGTGCACAAGCTAACGAATCTGGCCATGCCTAAAGTATTTTACATGTGTCTGACCTATTTAAGCTAAAGCCTATCTCTATCCAGCCTATTTACACCCCCCTACTTTTAACAATGGTTTTTCGTTGTTGATTAAATGTGAGTACTATAAACATGCTTTTAACGTTGGTTGGCCCGCCCCGCCTCGCCACCAACCCGCCAGAAACGGGACAGGGCGGGTTAACCCGCCATTAAATATGGGTGGGAAAAATGAACTCACCCCGTTTTATGGTGGGTTGGCGGGTCAACTCACCAACCCGTCAATTAAAAAAATAAATAATTAAAATTTAAAAATAAATTATATTTTATTAATTTTTCTAATATTATTTTATTTTATTTCACACTTCTTTTAATTTTTCTCAATCTCAATCTTAAATGTAAACTAATATTTGTCAAAACATTCTTTAGGAACTCATTCGTCTCCATATAAAGATAACATTTGTCATAAATAAAATTGTTATTCTTTATTTTTTCTAAGAAGTACTAATGTAAAAAAAAAATTGGATATCACAAAAATTTAATGACAAATGAAATACTACTTAATTGTAAAATATATATATATATATATATAACCCGACGGGTCAACCCGTTTTGACCCACTTCTAGGCGGGGCGGGTTGAAGTGGGTTGGTGGGTTGAAAATCTCAACCCAACTCGTCCTGTTTTGGCGGGTTGACCCGCCGGGCAGTGGCGGAGCCACGTTGTGGCCTACAGTTGCCTTGGCACTGGCTTATTTAGCCACGTTCATTTAGCTACATTTGAAAAGTAGCAAATTCTGTTCAATTTTTTTGAAAATTAGCCACGTTTTGGTCGTAGCCAAAGAACCGTAGCTATTTGGGCACTAGCTGAATTTTTTGGCACTTGCTAACATGTCATGCTGGCTCTGCCACTGCCGTCGTGCTCAACCCATATTGTCACCCCTAAATTTACATATAAAGTAGAGTCATCAAAACAGGCTATCTCTTCCTGTTAGGCCCTAAATAAAAAAGCCTGCATGAGCCAAAAACTTATATAAGTCAATCATTTGTCATTAATTAAAATTGTGACAGTAGCAAGCATCACCAAAACCTTATCTGAAACTTCCATCCCTGATCCATCTACCGCTCCCAACTTCTACACTATATAATCAACTATAATGGAAAGAACAAAAAATCTTTACGTAATCCTCCAAGACAAGCAATCAATGAGATAAAATAAACCATGTTGTCATATAATTGAATGGAAATTGATTTCTCCGGAGAAACTACTCCCCTATTACAGACTCGTAAAAATGTCTCATCCATCTTTTTTCGTTAATATAATGAGTCCCGTATATTTAATGGGTATGCAGAAGAGGAATAATTTCTTCTGCAACATGAGAAACTAGGAAAACTATTGCCACTTTGTTATTCCTCACTTTAACATAAATTCGTTACATTAATTATGCATTTGCTACTTTAGAGTAATAACCAACAAAATAGCTTTAGGCTTCTTTTCAATGGTATGAGATTCACCATTATTGCCTTTATTTTATTTAGCTGTTGATTTCATTAGCAATTTTCGTCTAGCTTCTTTCCTTTGTCATTATTTTCTATCATCCCACCATAGCGGAATGTGGTTGACCCAATTCGCAATTCAACATATAGCTATGAGTTATGAAAGTGCTTGATGAAGTTGAGGTGAAAGTAAAGGATGGGGACAGTGAATTCAGAAAATATCTCTGTCCTTTGCAAAATCTGCATCATCGAAATTCAAAACTTAGATAGAAATATAAACCATCCAAATGGAAAAATAAAAGGACGTTTGAAAAATAAACACCAAAAATGAGAAAGATCATGTGGCAGATAGTAGGGGTGTTAACGGGCCGAGCCGAGCCGAGCTTTGATCTTAACGGGCCAAGCCTGTATTTAAACGTGTCAGACTGGCCTTAGCCTGTTACCTGTTACGAATATAATATTAGCTTATGGCCTGGTTCGTTTACAAAAAATAAAAGCCTGTCTCTACATTCCAATTTGTAGCCGTATTCTGCCCATTAATCATGCACTGATATGTATTTTTTTGTAAGAAAATAATAGTTGTTTCTTTTATAATAAAAAACATTAATATTAAAAAATCAAAATAACAACATCACCTTTACTTTATTTTACGTTCCTTTTCCTTAATTTTCTTCCACATTTCTTAATATTCTAGATTTTTTACACTAGATTTGAACCCCACCAATAAATTTTCTTCTACATTTTACATTAATTTTTCTTCCACGGTCGCCGCCATAAGCATCATTATAAGCCGTGGAATCCGCATGGCTTATAAAAATAGATGATGAACATGACATAGATCGGGGAGAAGAGATAGAGCAGAGACAGAAAACTGAGAAAAGGATGTTGAAATGATTAATATAAAAATATAAAAAATAAATAAATTTAATGTATACGGGCCAGCCTCCAAGGCTTCAAGGTCGGGCTTGGCTATGAAAGCCTGAGGCCTTTTAAATAAAAAAGCTTTTGCATGAGTATAAGTCTGGGCTTAATAATAAAAAAAGACGAGCCGAGCCGAAACGGGCCGGGCCTAAGGCCCCTGATAGGCCCTTGGCCTTATTATCACCCCTAGCGGATAGCATAAGTCCCACCACACCTAATAATTTCAATCATTTTTACCTTTCAAGAATCAAGTACTGGATTCGAGATAATTTACACTTTCAATCCCAGCCACTTTACCTTGAAGATCATCTCTGAAAATACACATGATAAAGCCCAAAAATGGTCAAATAGCCTACATAGTATACACAGCTAACCTCGTACACATGCATAATTGAAGTGAAGTTTCTTCTTTTCCTTTTTTTCCTAAAATACAAGTATTGCTGAGTTTTAAATGCACACCTACACGGTGTCTCATACCCTTTAATAAAATTTACACATTTTAAATTGGAAAAATTAATTGTCATTTTTTTTGTAAACAATTAATTGTCATTTTAAATTAGATGACTTTTATTTTAGGTCTCTCTGCTTCTAATTATACAGAGGAAAGAAAATATTAAAAATCACTAAATATATATTAAAACGATATAATTTTATTTAGAATAATATAAAATCATGTCCTTTAAAATAAAAATATTTTCCCTTTTTTTTGTAACTAAATATTTTCCCTTTAAAATTTAAAAAAGAGGACTAAAAAAATAAATAGACAACCTTATAATTTTGAAGAAATGCTTATGATAAAATAAATAAATTTTCTCTCTTTCCACCAAACAGATCATGGATTTAAAACAACAGTTATTCAGTAATCTAGATCTATAAGCGAGCACAAATATCTAGAATTTTCTCCACCTTTCATATATATATATATATATATATATATTATTAAGACATTTCTGTTTCAGAATATGGTAGTGGACTAGTGTCATCTCTATACAAGTCCATGTATCATATATATTTGTCATCTTCTTACGTCATATATGTTTTTATCAATTAGGTAGAATCAACTCTTGTTGATAATTTTTACTAAATCGTCGTGAGTTTGATTCATGTTGATGCTCCTTCATAGGTCAATTACATGTAAGTACCACTGTAAGCACTTGCTGAAACATGTAAATAGAACAATTTTACCCCCTTTACTCTTGTCCCTTTTATGTAACCATGCTCAATCATAATTTGAGGCTATATGATCCAAAGAGTTATCTACTCCTCTTATATAACTCAAAAACATTAACATATTGAATAATCTATGGACATTTATACTAGTAATTGACACTTCGGTATCATTCACAAAAATTTTAGAAAGCTAAATTTTCCATCCACATTAGACTCATCAGTCTTTACAAATAATCTTGTTCAATCATTCACAAAAAATGTCGATGTTGATCAGACTAATTATTAACCAAACAAGAACAATAGTGAAAATAAAAGTATAAAAATAGAAAGAATGCATGGTTACGTGACTTGTTGGTTATACAAACTCAAAGAAAATACAAATGAATGGAGGTCAATCTCAGTAGAGAACAAATCTGGGAAGCCAAAGAATTAAATTTGAATCCCATTTACAACTACATAGACAACAAATAATTGGTGTTATCAACTACATAGACAACAAATAATCCGAGTCAATCATTTGTGTAATAATCCGAGTCAATCATTTGTGTAGGATCATAAAGATCAAAGTCAGAATCAAAGTCCAAGTCCAAGTCTTCATTTAAGATTGAGCTTATTGAGCTTAAATTGGTAAGATGTGAAGCATAACTGCCATCCTGGCTTTGGTCAGCCAACCCCTGAAATGGCACAATATTACTTGTTTGCCTAGGACTAATCATCTCACCAGATGAAGAGGATATTTAAAAGGACTGACTTGCTGGGTTGCCTTAGACCTGATTCTTTTCAGTCGAAGTCTTTATTTCTGCAGCAATTAAAAAAACAAATAAAGTTCTATAAGTGAAAAACTATGGTTTTATGAAATTAGAGCAGAAAGGAAAAGAAAAAAATACCTGCAGATGGCTGGCCACATGCGCCCTAGTAAGATGCTTCTCAGCCTTCATCAATTGAAGAATTTTTCTAGGTACAACCTCTGCAATCAAAAGAACATACAAATGTGTCAGACTTCTTTAACAATAATGCCATGACATCTACTCCAGTGCACTACAGATTAGGAAGAGTATTTGAGAAAGCATTCAAAATAATGTTGAACAAAAAAATACAGCAATTGGAAAAATACAGCAAACATATACTTTTGCAATACAAAAAAAAACCCAGAGTTTTCACAGGAATGGAAAAAGGCATCATTGTTCCATTTTTTGCAGCGAATGGAAGACACAGTTGGGACCAATTGGGCAGCTTCCAGCTCTCATGAGACCAAATTAATCATGATCGAATTAAGGAAAATTTGAATTTTGATTTGTTCAGTTTTCGAGAGATGCCAAATAAGTATATTAGCTTACTCCAAGGAAAGGATTACTGAAATAGAGGAATACATGGGCAGTGGATTTGTTTGTTATTTGGAAATGCACACTGGTATTAACAACAGAGAAGCCATTTTTTATTTTGGTGCAGATTCCAATATTATGACAGAAATTATATATCCAAGTGGGGCTGAGACAGATGTTCGAAGAATTATGGTTGGATTCTGGGCAGTGGATGTGAAGACACTTGTGGAAATAAGTTTGGAAAGAGAGGTGATGGAACTAGTTTTCACATTGTAATATTGTTAGGATTTGATTGCTATTTCTACACAAAAATATAATAAAAGTATTGCTAAAATAAAGCAGAAACATCAATTGATTGCCCAATTGTAGCAATTAATAACAATTAAGATAACAACTACTTTGCATTGTAGAGAAAGAGTGAATAACTTACTGTCAACACCCAAGTCATTAACAGCGGCCACAAAACACCGACCGATGTAGCTCTTCGGTCCAAACAACCCGAGACTGCTTTTGGGTTGATCGGTCCTCTTGGTTAAGACCTTTTTCAAGTTCTACATGAACTTCATCCTCATCTTCTTCCATCTTCTCAGCTTTTTCATCATCTTTATCCTCATCTTCTTCCATCTTCTCAGCTTCATCCTCATCTTCATCTTCTTCCATCTTCTCAGCTTCATCCTCATTTTCATCCTCATTTTCATCCTCATCTTCTTTCATCTTCTCAGCTTTTTCATCATCTTCATCTTCTTCCATCTTCTCAGCTTCATCCTCATCATCTTCCATCTTTTCAGCTTTTTCATCATCTTCAACATGATGAAAAACCAACATGTTATCATTCCAATCGAAACCAACATCTAAATATTGCGAAAAAAAACGAAAGAAAGAAAGAAAGAACCATTAATATTTAAAAAATAAATAAAATGGAAAACCCATTTTTCTAAATATATCCAATGTTAGTTTTGTTAAATAAAACACCAACTGAAAAAACTAACAAACTCAACTAGACAAAATCAAAAAACAAAAAAACCAGTTAATAGTCCAGTAATAAGATGTCTGGGCAGACAGAAACAAAAGCACACAATCGAACATCCACTGTATTATCAAGAAAAAAAAGAAACGAAATCGAAAGAAAAGAAAAGCAAGAACATAATGGAAAAGCCACACCCTCAATATTGCCAGAATAATAAAGAAAAAGAAAGAAAGAAACATATATTTCATATGGTATTGATAAAAGACAAGCCACACCCTCAATCTCTATTTTCAAGAAAAAAAAAAGAAAGGAAAGAACACAGTCGAATATCAGCAAGAAACCCACATACTCAATCTTTTCAAGCAAGAAATATCAGCATATAATCAAACATTTTCAAGAAAAAAAGAACAGAAAAGAAAAGAAAAGAAAGGGCAGAAGTACCATACCTAGGTAATGACACCTTTGTAGGAGTGTTGCCAAACAATACAGGCTGGTTGGGTCATCATCTCCCATTGCATCCCATCTCCCATTGCATCCCATCTCCCATATTCATCCTCTTCTTCTTCCATCATCTCAGCTTCATCCTCATCTTCATCCTCTTCCATCTTCTCATCTTCATCCTCATCTACTTGCATCCCATCTCCCATTGCATCCCATCTCCCATATTCATCCTCATCTTCTTCCATCATCTCAGCTTCATCCTCATCTTCATCCTCTTCCATCTTCTCAGCTTCATCCTCATCTTCATCCTCTTCTACTTGCATCCCATCTCCCATTGCATCCCATCTCCCATATTCATCCTCATCTTCTTCCATCATCTCAGCTTCATCCTCATCTTCATCCTCTTCCATCTTCTCAGCTTCATCCTCTTCTACTTGCATCCCATCTCCCATATTCATCCTCATCTTCTTCCATCATCTCAGCTTCATCCTCATCTTCATCCTCTTCCATCTTCTCAGCTTTATCATTCCAATCGAAACCATAGATATTTAAAAAATAAATAAAATAGAAAACCCACATATCTAAATATATCCAATGTTAGTTTTCTTAAATAAAACACCAACTGAAAAAATTAACAAACTCAACTAGACAAAATCAAATTTACAAAATTAAAAAACAAAAAAACCAGTTAATAGTCCAGTAATATGATGTCTGGCAGACAGAAACAAAAGCATACAATCGAACATCCACAGTTATCAAGAAAAAAAAAGAAATGAAATCAAAAGAAAAGAAAAGCAAGAACATAATGGAAAAGCCACACCCTCAATATTGCCAGAATAATAAAGAAAATGAAAGAAAGAAACATATATTTCATATGGTATTGACAAGCAACTGTTGACAAGCCACACCCTCAATCTTCTATTTTCAAGAAAAAAAAAGAAACATACTGTATTTTCAAGAAAAGAAAAAAGAAAAGAAAAACGAAATCAAAAGAAAAGAAAAGCAAGAACATAATGGAAAAGCCACACCCTCAATATTGCCAGAATAATAAATAAAAAGAAAGAAAGAAACATATATATTTCGTATGGTATTGACAAGCAACTGTTGACAAGTCACACCCTCAATCTTCTATTTTCAAGAAAAAAAAAGAAACATACTGTATTTTCAAGAAAAGAAAAAAGAACACAGTCGAATATCAGCAAGAAATATCAGCAAGAATATGATGTCTGGGCAGACAGAAAAAAAGCATTCAATTGAACATCCACAGTTATCAAGAAAAAAAGAGAAACGAAATCAAAAGAAAAGAAAAGCAAGAACATATTGGAAAAGCCACACCCTCAATATTGCCAGAATAATAAAGAAAAAGAAAGCAAGAAACATATATATTTCGTATGGTATTGACAAGCAACTGCTGACAAGCCACACCCTCAATCTTCTATTTTCAAGAAAAAAAAGAAACATACTGTATTTTCAAGAAAAGAAAAAAGAAAAGAAAAATGAAATCAAAAGAAAAGAAAAGCAAGAACATAATGGAAAAGCCACACCCTCAATATTGCCAGAATAATAAAGAAAAAGAAAGAAAGAAACATATATTTCATATGGTATTGACAAGCAACTGTTGACAAACCACACCCTCAATCTTCTATTTTCAAGAAAAAAAAAGAAACATATTGTATTTTCAAGAAAAGAAAAAGAAAAGAAAAAAGAACACAGTCGAATATCAGCAAGAAATATCAGCAAGAAACCCACATACTCAATCTTTTCAAGCAAGAAATATCAGCACATAATCAAACATTTTCAAGAAAAAAAGAAAAGAAAAGAGAAGAAAAGAAAGGGCAGAAGTAACATACCTAGGTATTGACACCTTTGTAGGAGTGTTGCCAAACAATACAGGCTGGTTGGGTCATCATCTACTTGCATCCCATATCCCATATTCACCAATTCCATTGTCTTGATAAAACAATCCAAGAACAAGAGAAAGAAACAAGCAAGAACAAGAGAAAGAAACTAGGAAACCCAAAGAAACCAAGAAAACTTTAAGAAGGAGTGAAAACAGAGAAAGAAACCCTAAGAAAACCTTAAGAAAACAGAGAAAAAACCCCTAAGAAAACCTTACGAAGAGTGAAAAGAGAGAAAGAAAATTTTTAATTTATATTTTTTGGCGGCAAAACTATGATGACCGTTGTATTCTCTTAACTCTTAACTCGTAAGTTATTTCCGTCCCTCTGAAGTTCTAATTTAGCTACTCTTAAAATTTATTATATTTACTAATTTATATTAGCTAATGTATATATAACAACATATCATATGCCAATAAGTCTCTTTCGAGAGCATAAAAATGGTATGCCCAGCTAACTAAGGGACATACCAAAGATTGGGACCTGAAGTGGTAGAACCCGGTTCACCAGGCGTACTACTGAACATTGATTCTCTCTCCTGAACTATATATATATAATTCTTTCTAGCTAGCAACTAAAAAAAAAACTACAAGCAACTACATCAACAACCCTGGGGGAAATGGAGTAGTCCGCCCTACCTACTAACGCTAATAAAAAAATATATATGTGGATGGACTGCTGAGAAATATATATTCTAATTTTAAGGAAATAAAATTCATTTTAATTATTAAAAATATGAGACATGATTGGGTTGAGAAAAAATTCATCACAATATATATATATATATATATATATATATATATATATAATTCATTATAGTTTGACTAATTACTTTGATTAATTTAATAAAAAAAAACCCGCGATTCACACTAAAATAAATATAATCATAATAATATTTATTAAAAAATTGGCTTTACTAAATGCTAACATCTTTTAAACAAGAGTAACAGAAGAAAGCTTGAGAAGAAGCATTTACAAAGACCTTAATCTAGATGACTTTAAAGAAACTTTGGTTATTGATACCACCATTTAGAAAAAAATTCAACAGACGCTTAAACGAGGATTAAAATGCAATGAACATTATTTACCCCTCCCCCCCCCCCCCCCCCCAAAAAAAAAAAAATAGAAATGCAAAGAAGATTGAGAGAAGACAATC
The DNA here is from genome assembly GCF_033153095.1 of Gastrolobium bilobum. Taxonomy (NCBI): domain Eukaryota; kingdom Viridiplantae; phylum Streptophyta; class Magnoliopsida; order Fabales; family Fabaceae; genus Gastrolobium; species Gastrolobium bilobum. The sequence goes on along the minus strand of NW_026896098.1, from coordinate 167,041 downwards.
TTAGAGTTCTATTGGTTGTGTCCCCACAATCACAACATAATACAGAATGAAGAAGAGGTACTTACTTACCAGAGAGGTGACTACTTCAGTTGTTTGATGAAATACTTCTGAGGGATCTACACCACAGAACACTGGCAGGACCTTGGTATATTTGGTTCTGCTCCGCTCCATTATTTCCTCCTTAAAATATTTCCAGAAATGTTTTGAGAAAACAATAAAATAAACACTATTTTGAAACGCCTCATCATTATCATGTAAAAAAACACTAGTTGTTTGTTGGGTGCACATGCAAAGAAGAGAGTGGTTCTGATCTGTAATATAATGGGGTAGGTGGTGGCGGTTTCGGTGAACTGAAGACAATGGATCTATGGAAGTGAAATGAGAGTCCAAAGATAATGTAAAGTGAGAGAGAATGGACAGATCGCAGCAATAAGTTTTTGAGAAAGGTGAAAGAGAGAGACACGTAGAGATAGAAAGGTAGGAAGCGGAAAAGCTCAAGAGAGAAGAGTGGACGCAAAAAAATAAAAGCAAGCTCTCTTGTCAAATCACAACTTTCACATTAGGTGAAATGAGGACTGACAAAAGCAATTAATGGCTCTGATCTCTGATCAACAGAACAGTAGTATCTCTCTCATATTCCCCAAATAAACTTTAATCTCATACTACCATCCTTATAAACAAGAGAATACATCGATATCAGGAGCAAGGGACTCTCTATGTAGGGAAAAAGCGAAAGACTATGCATGAGACCAGAGATTATAAACTACAGAATAGGTGAATGAATGATACAGGGCTACACAGCACAGCTAGATAGTTTTAATATAACAATCAATGGAGTCATAGCAGCAGGGATTTTAACTACAATTGTTTAAAATTAAAAAAAAAATGATATACTATTTAATGTGTTTAGAATTTAAAAATAATAATAATAATATTCTTCATCTTCAATCTTTATTAATAATTTGATAATATCACACTATCATTTTTGGAAAGAAAAAAGATTCAAAATTCCATAAGAAGCCAAGTTTTTGAGAAAGGTGAAAGAGAGAGACACGTATAGAAAGGTAGGAAGTGGAAAAGCTCAGGAGAGATGCAAGGAACCAAATAAAGCTCTCTTGTCAAATCACAAATTAGGTGCTCTGAGGATCTGACTCTGACTCTGATCTCTGATCAACAGAACAGTAGTCTAGCATCTCTCCTATTCCCCAAATAAAGTAACACAAACAGCGCAATTAAACTTCAATCTTATTAAGAAATTTTTCAAATTCATTTATTTATTTATTTTCTTCTCTTTAAATTAATCACACACTAAACTTAAACAACTATTAATTAACCTCCTCTTATATACATGCATGTTTTTAAAAGCAGAGGCAAAAAGTAATAATACTGAGTGAACCAAAACAGAGCTTCTAAGATTCATTCAGTTATATATAAGAAACTTAACACTACAAACAAAAGTAATAATACAGACAGATACAATGAATGAACCATCATATAGCACAAACAAATATACATACATGACACGTACAGTATTAATAATGAGGATTTAAGAAAAAATAAAGGTATGGCATGGTATGGAGGGGAAGTTACCTTATCCTCAGCATTCAGCAGCAAGTAAAGGAAGATTATTGAGAAGAATCTCAACTCAAGAGGCTCAGTGTCGGGGGCCATCAAGAGGACTAGCTCAGAAATGCCTCTGTTTCAGTGTCTTTTTTGAGCTGAGCTACAAATACAAAAAGAAATACATGTTTTATGGTCGCTGAAACAAAAAAAAAGAAAGAAAAAAAACACAATAACACACTTAAAATAAATGGAAGAACCAATGAAATGAAATGAAAGCAGAGGCGAAAGAAAGTTCTTTTCCTGTGAGTTGAGCTGCTGCTTGTAGTTGGTAGCTTATCTTGTTGAACAAGATCTTCAACAGTATTGTTATTGTGAGTTGAGCTGAGCATCGGCCAAAGGTAACCACAATTTTTGTGATTTGATTGAAAGAAAGAAAGAAAACTTGAAGAAGAACATTCATTCAAGTCAGATTCAATGAATCGTTTGTTTAGAAGGAAGAGAAGATAACGAAAAGAAAAGGTAACCAACCATTTTTGTGATTTGATTGAAGGGTGAGAAGAGAAGAGAAGAGGGGGCTTAGGGTTTTTCTTTGGTGGAGAAGAGAGAGAGGGAGAAGAAAGAGAGGAATGAGTGAGTGTAATTAAATTAAATCCCGCCCAATTAAATTACATTTTTTACGTTTAAGCGAGATGCCAGTGAAAATTAAAATTAAACAATGAAAACATAATGTACGAGTAAACAAGAGAATACATTGATATCAGTAGCAAGGACTCTCTTTTGGGGAAAAGATACAAGGATTATAGACTACAAAATAGGTGAATGAATGATACAGTGTTACACAGCACAGCTAGATAGTTTTAATATAATAACACTATCATTTTTTGGAAACAAAAAAAGCTTCAAAATTCCCTAAGAAGCCAAGATTTTGAGAAAGTGAAAGAGAGAGACACGTAGAGAGAGAGAGAGAGAAAGGTAGGAGCCCAGGAGAGAAGCAAGGAAGCAAAAAAAAGAAGAAGTGCGCAATTAATAACCAATAAATCTCTCTTGTCAAATCACAACATTAGGTGCTCTGAGGATCTGACTCTGATCTTCGATCAACAGAACAGTAGTCTAGCATCTCTCCTATTCCCTAAATAAAGTAACACAAACAACGCAATTAAACTTCAATCTTATTAAGAAATTTTTCAAATCCATTTTTTTATTTATTTTCTTCTCTTTAAATTAATCACACACTAAACTTAAACAACTATTAAGCTCCTCTTATATACTTTTTAAAAGCAGAGGCAAAGTAATAATACTGAGTGAACTGAAACTGAGCTTCTAAGATTCATTCAGTTATAAAAAACTTATCACTACAAAAAAAAGTAACAATACAGATACAATGAATAAACCATAGACTATAGAGCACAAACAAATACATGACGTACAGTATTAATAATGAGGATTTAAGAAAAAATAAAGGTATGGTATGGTATGGTATCAGAAGTTACCTTATCCTCAGCAGCAAGTAAAGGAAGATTTTTGAGAAGAATCTCAACTCAAGAGGCTCAGAGTCGGGTGCCATCAAGAGGAGAAATGCCTCTGTTCAGTGTCTTTTTTAAGCTGAGCTACAAATACAAATAAAAATACATGTTTTATGGTCGCTGAAACAAAAAGAAAAAAATGCAATAACACACTTAAAATAAATGGTAGAACCAACGAAATGAAATGAAATGAAATAAAAGCAGAGGCGAAAGAAAGTTTCCTTTCCTGTGAGTTGAGGAGATGCTTGTAGTTGGTAGCTTATCTTGTTGAACAAGATCTTCAACAGTATTGTTATTGTGAGTTGAGCTGAGCTTGATTGAAGAGAAGAGAAGAGAAGAGAAGGGGGCTAGGCTTAGGGTTTTTCTTTGGTGGAGAAGAGAGAGAGAGAGAGAGAGAGAGAGAGAGAGAGAGAAAAGAGAGGAATGAGTGAGTGTTATTAAATTAAATCCCGCCCAATTTTAGATGAAAAATCTTTGAAAATTGTAAATTGTAAATTTGTGATCTGAGATGAGACTGCATCTGCATGTTTCGGATTATGCATTGAGAGGTGAGAGAGACTAAGAGCAATGGTTGGTTATTTTGATCAGTTTTGTTTTGGCCCAATCCAATCCATCTTTAATTAATTATAATAAAACTTTAAATTATAATATTTGCGCTGAAATCAAATTATTATAGATTACCTGCTAAAAAGTGCGCGCGTTATAACAAGTAATATTGTTATATTATTACCTGCAAATCAGCGAAAGGGTAACAGTAAACCATGGAAAATTTAAAGTATTGTGAATTAAAAGGTCACAGAACCATGAGAGACGAGAAATTATGAAGGGTCGAAGGATAATGAGTATCACGAAAAGGAGACTATATCTATGATAAAAGTAAAATGGTAAAGATACACACTTGAGGATGCTACTTGGGAACGAAAGGATGATATTCCGACTATGTCCTGAGTTAGCGGATGAGTATGAGTTAATTTTGCGGACAAAATTCTAAAGTTGGGGTGAGTATAACACCTCACATTTCTAAAATATAATATTTAAAATATTAAATGAGAATTAAAGAGAAGGATTAGTGAAAATCCTGAGTATAAGGCCAAAATACAAAGAAAGGGCAAAACGGTAATTAGCCAACACGCAACCCTAGGAAGATAAAAATTGAGCAGAAGGTCTCCGATGATAAAAATAACCCTGGAAATGGATTCAGAACGAAAAATTGAGTGGATAGGCAAGTTTCAGAAAAATCAGTGAATAGTGTTTTTCGCAGGTAAAAATACCGCGTTACGATTCCACCGTAAAACGTGTCAGTTGAATTTTGAGCTCTAGGTTTCAAATATGAGTTACAAATGGTTGTTGAGTTAGGAAATATGATTTTGATAAAATTTGATGGAATTAAGTCATTTTGGGGAAAAAATTGATGAATAGTGATTTTCGGTGTAAGAATACTGCGGTATAATTGTACCGATAAGCGTGAAAATTTTATCAGTATTTTTAGGAAAAAAAAATATGACATGAACAAGAAAAATACGTAGGTCATGAATTTGTGGTTGAAATTGATGATTGGATTAAAGTTAAATAGCGTGTGGGACCCGCCCCACTCAAATTCACTTAAATCACCTCACTTTCCCCTCACACTCACGACACTCTCTCTCCTTCCCCTTTCTTCTTCAACGTGAAACAGCCCTTCCTCCCCCATTGGTGTGCAAATTTTCATTTGATCATAACTTAGCCATTTCTCCACCGAATCCAACGATTTTTGTCTTGAATCTTGATGGAAAACACCTCCTAAACACATTGGTACCACTCTTGAGCCTTGAAACTGTGCGTGTGAGGAGATACAGCCCTGTTTCAGTTGCGGTTTTGGTGAGGAATTTTGTGTTCTTGGAGCTTTTAAATGCTCCAATGGTGGAGTATGCTTAGGAGGAGCCTTGTACCTTCCATTTGGGTGAGTGTTCTTGCATTTTAAACGGTTGATTGTGATGAATTGATTTTGTGACCTAAATCTTTGATTGATGATATGTTGTGTTAGAGAGCTCAATTTGAAAATGTGTATTAGATGATAATGTGTTAGAATGATGTATTAAAGCTAGAAATGCGATGAAATTTATTGGTGAAAATTGATGAATTTAACTTAGAAAAATTTGATGATCATGATTTTGGACTTGTGAATCTTGGTGTTGAGACTTGTTTGATAAATTGTGGCATGATGATATGATGATATAATAGGTTGTATGAGGGTTGGAATGATTAAAATTGAATGGAAATCCCTTGGAATGTCATAGGGCAAGATTCGAACCTTTGAGGAAAAATTGAGGAATTGATGTTGAAAAATGAATTGGATGATGATTTGTGTAGTTATATAGTGCTTAGATGGGTTGTGTTGTGATTGGCAAGTGTTTGAATCAATGAGAAAATTAAATTGTGTTTAGAGACCTAAATGAGCCCAAAGTGAAATATTTCGCAAAACGATGCGTAAATGTCGTAAAACGGAAAAAACGACGGTTGAACTAGCCTCTAAACAACCTAAGGGAGTGTAATAAAATGAGAAAGAAAATTTAGAAAAATAAATCCCCAATTAACACCTATATGGCCGAACCTCCAAGGGAAAAAGGGGGGATTTTGCGGTTTTCGTGTTCTGATGTAATCCGACGCGAAAATGACGAACCGGCACTTGAATTGGCCTATTGACAACCTAATGAGACGTAACAAAATGAGAAAGAAAATTTAGAAAAATAAATCTCAAATTTACACTTCATTGGCCGAACCATCAAGGGAGGATTTTTGTGATTTTGCGTTTTGATAATATTTGACGCGTACTGATGGATGTACGTAATTGTATAGGTTGCCGTACGTTGACTTGAACCCCGAAACTTGAATCTGGGAGTTGCCCTTGGTCCTGGACCAAGTGGATTGAGGTATGTAATTGGTTCAATGCATGTATAATTGTAAATTAGCATGTATTGTTTGAATTATAAGTGATTGGGAATGTCCTCTGTGTAGGCATTCTACTGTGTACCAAGTTGTGGGATAAGCTGCTGCGGAGCTTGTGAAAACAACATTTAAGGTAACCTCTTGGTACTGGGGCTTTTTCCCCTTTTCTGTTCCACCTTGCCAGTTGATGGCAACGGTAGGAAGTGTGTATGAATAGTATAGAACACATGAGCATGCATGCATTATTGCTATGGGTACTGCAGTACCGAGTCTCTGGCCAGTAGACAGTTTTATTAGCCTTCGGGCATTTTCGGACTTCCGCTGGATAGGTCTCCAGGAGGGAGTTCCAGTTGACTGCGTGTCATGGTGTGTGATCCGGGTAGGAGCACACTAGGAATGTCTTTGGCGTTTTGGTTGGTTTGGGCATCATGGTTGTGGTTTCTGTGAACACACCTTGGATGATACCCATAGGCTTATATATGCCCAGGGCGTACGTGGAATTGGGGTTACCATCCCGTATCGTCGTAGTTTGTTTCTTTATATTCCCCACTTCTCTAAATCCCTTGCTATATCCCGTTTTCAAAGTGGTTGTTTTATTCTATTGATATGTATCGAAGTGAACCATTGGGTGGAGTTTTCTCCAGAACCTCTTGGTTACTGAGATATATTCGTATATCTCACCCCGTCTCGGGGCATTTATTTCAGGATGTACCTGTAGCGTTGGAGCAGCGGGCAAGAGGCCCGCAGGGTGATAGAGGAACATTTTCAGTATTTGGCATATTGTTCATGTTGGCATGCCTAGGTCTAGTAGTTTGTATCATTTAAATTTATGTCTAAATTTGTAATTGGTGTTGTAATATTGTAAAAGGCAATTTGAAGTTAAAGTCGTAAGTTGTAATATTTAAGTGTATGTTGTAAATGTAAGAGAGGCATGATGTACCAAGATGGAAGGATTTTAGGCCTATGTTAGAGTTATGATTACATGCTTATATTGTGAAACTACATGTGAATGGGACCTATGTGATTGAAACAAGTAAGAAATATAATGTGAGCTCTATTGTATAAACTGTGTAATAACTATAAACTGGATTGGGTTGTAAGTGCCCCAAGGCGTTGTTGGTCCTTGTGTGTGCCACCCATTGGATTATTACTGTATTATCATGTGTTTATTAGGTACATTTGAGGTTTAAATGATCGTTTACAATTTTGGGATTATTGGAAAAACAAAGGAAACTCTGGCGAAATTTCTGTAGAATTGGCAGATTTTAGGCGAACTTCGGGAGAGCATATCTCCCTCCGTAGAGGTCCAATGGGGACGTGCCATACGCCATTTTGAATTTTGAGATGTCCTCTACCTTGTGTCAAAATTTTAGAAAATTATGGGTTGATCTTCGGCCTTAAAAAAATAGAGAAACACGGACTGCTCATGTGCCCCTGCACCTGGGGCAGATTCTGGACCGGATTTGGGAAATTAATTCCCGCTTCGTTTCTCAGTCAAATTAAGCGTGTGATATATCAAAATGAAGTTTGAGATGTCTAGTTTGTAGGATAAAAATTTGAGAGCAAATGGTTGAATGGATTGAGTGCAGTAAATCGAGTAAGGTGAGTGGTTTGGTGCTGTTTTTGGGGTTGTTTGGCTATTTGCTGATCCAACTTCAAACGGCGATAACCGGAGCTAATGAGCTCCGAATTGAGCATATGATAGCTTGTTGAAAAGGGAATTAAGTAAGACAAAGATCTAATCTGAGAAGAAGGCTTGGTTGCGAGCGGTGTGGTCGCAGAAAAATTAAGAGTGAAACATGTCCGAATAGGTAAAAACGTAAAGTTTGGAAATTGGCTAAGTGAGTTTATGGGAACTCCTTAGTAACTTATAATAAGTAGTGTGAGTTATAAAAATAGTTTAAATAAGTCTTCCGCAAGAGTTTACGGTTACGGTCACAGCTTTTAATTATTACGCCTTTTTATGTTTTAAATGCTCGCGTAATAATCGGAAAAAGTTTATTCGCATTTTTATAAATGAACTGCTGTGATTGTAACTGCGCTTAATATCATAATTAATGTTAACAATACCGGTGTACAACGGGCTGTTACATTTTATGGTATCAGAGCAGTTTCGTTAGGGAACTCTGATAATGTATATTTATGTTGTGTGTTGCATAGTTGTATGTAGATTCTTATCGATTACTGCATATGTGATTCCTTAGTGTGGGTCTGATCAACCCATTCCTTTGTGTTACATGCGTAGTCATCATAAGAAGCCTGCGTGGCAACCTTGGAGCACCGAATGTAAGTCCTTAGCCTGATGTTGTGGCTGCAGTATTGACTGCTCCATGGACAAGAGATGGCAGTAAGTAAAATATGAATATTATAGGACTTAAGGGAAACAGACTTAAATGTTTCGTCTGACCTTGTAGATGAAATTTATAAAGCTGGATTATAAGTGAAAGTTGTAAATAAATCTATGATATGTACGGTATCGCATGGGTGAACCTTGTAGTACTATGAATAATAAAGATATATAATTGAGATGAGTCCATAGTATGGAAACGGTATTGGTGAAGCTTCCAAGTATGTGTGTAGTATAGTGTGTACAATGGACTTGGTGAATAGACTTCATCAAGGTGAGAGATTTAGAACCTGTTGGATTATTGAAAATGGTGAACAGGTATGCTTAAGTATGAGTTGGAATATTCTATGTCTGATTAGAAGTTATAAGTCCCTGATGGATGATGTACACTTAAACAAATTGAGATGGTTCATGCAGAGAAATAAATAGAATAATTGATGATTAATCCTATGGGATTTGACCACTTGAAATTATAATGCTGGTCAATTGTTAAATTGAGATATATTGAAATATGGGATTTAAATCCATAAGGAGGTAGTGTTGATTAAACATAGGCGAGATGAATTAATTATGTATTATATGTATAAGGAAGAAGTTGAGAGAATCGCCATGGATGGCATTGAACAAGGTTCATTGAGAGCATGATTGTCCGTAACGGAATAATGGTCTAGCTTGACCGATATGCCATGAAGGAAACAAATATGATTATATGTGTGCATTAATGTGTGGAATTCTCCTTGGAAATGGCTACTATGTAGAGATTCAGGTGTTATGAAGCATAAGAGGATTGATCCATGATGGAGGTCCCTTGGAAATCTCAAAGAATGAATATCGTAATTTAAAATGACCTAGTTACTTGTGGATGTTGTAATGCATTGTGAATAATACCTAATGGCCTGATGGCCAACATACCTATTCTGATGAATCAACGGATGATAATCCAGTGATGGCCTAAGTGCCAGTATACATATATATGTATGTACACCTTGTGATGGCCTGAGTGCCTAATTATCCGTGTTGAGGTAAATTATTAAATTTTTGTAAAAGGACAATGAGGCCGAATGAAATCCCCGATGATGGGAAGTATCTGAAGAGATTGTATGATTAGAAAATGAGCTAATGTACAACCTGATGGGAAATCATGTGATTAGTGTATGAACTAAGTTACAATAAAGTGTGGAATTATGTGTTTAGCAAAGGAGCTAATGTGTAATGTCAAAACAAAAATGATAAGATTAGTTAATGAGTTGAGGTATAAGTGTTAGTGCAAGGATTGATATAATTTTCCAGTGCACGGATTGAGGTGAAATTAGTCCTCTGTGATAGGACGAATATGTTTAGAAGATCCCTGTGTGATGGGAAGTATATGTGAGATGTGTACAGAATTTTGAGAAAATTCTGGATTCACGGAATAGAGATTATGTTATGAACTATGCCAAGTGAATAGCCAAAGTAAAAGAGAAAACAATCTGTGAGAAGAATAAGCTAGGAAGAGATAATGGACTATGGATTTGAACAGTAACATGACAGAAGGAACTATTGAGAGTTAAGAAATGTGTACGAAATTACGAAGAGAATGTGAATTATTATAGTAGTGACTTACATGTAAACTATCAGTGAGAAGAATGAAATGAGAAAGTAAAATGAATTGACTTATATATATAACAGGTGTATATTATACCACTATTACTATGATTATGGGGATAGCCCCATGTGAATATACCAAAGATATTTTGCTGTTATATACAGAGGTGATACAGACACCAAATGGACTGGGTCCACGTGTGATCTGGAGTGTACGGAGTACCAGTTTTGCCGTTATATTCGGATATGTTATAAGTAGGAACTCCCCTGTGTAATGGGTACACGTTTGCTGTTGTATACAGATGTGATATAAATATGAACTCCTCTGTGCACTGGGTGCACGTTATAAGACTTGATATTACCATCTCTGTGCGGCCTATGTGCCCGGAGTGTGTAGCCATCTCCGTGCGGATTATGTTCGCGGAGACTATTATTATGTTATACGAGTAATATGAGATGAGGAAGTATCCCGCAGTGATGAGACTGCTATTATAGTTGAATTGATCTACATAAGTGCACAAATAAGAAACGTTGGGAATACTAATAGAACACAGTCAGCAGGTGGTAGGTTATCATTACTGCATGGATTATATGGGTGGATTCTCTGATCGGTGGGTCATTACATCTGGGGCCCTGAGGACAGCAAGAGCTCGAGCGGTTAAAACCTGTGAATGTTGTTACCCACTGTATTGAGAGAGTTCTTCCATGTGATTAACGCAAAATATGAGGTCAGATATTTGTAAATGGACAATAGTATGTCAGAATTGGATACAAGAGGTGAGGCATAGTGTGTAAAAATTTTAGAAGTGTGATAGTGAAGCACTATTGTGGGTGTAAAGTAAGTTCGATGAAATAATATCGGCTCCAAGTGAGGTAGTAAGTTTGTTGGAATCCTCGCCTTATGATGAAAGAGATAATAGTGTGATTTAATGTTGACAGATGGAGTAAGTGTCCTTCTAGGAAGGCTGGTGATGATCAAGAGTTCAGGTTAAAACGGAGAATTATTAGCCCTTATAAAAGGTAAATTGTCATGGAATCAAGCACGAATGTGTAATAATAGTTGGAAGCTGGAATTGCGATCAGTTGCCTAAAAGCTGATAGCTTGGTTGTACTGATAGAGTGAATTGAGGAGTGTTATATATAATCGCATATACCACTTATGGTGGAAAGTGTGTGGAAAATGCACAGTGCTGACGTTGTTTTGGTTAGGTACTAATAATATATGGTCGAGTGCTTGTGGTAACTTCGAATATTTCGAGAGACTGATATACCAACCAATGGTGAATTGTATAAGTAGTGGCAATGATGGATTTAGTTTTATGTGACTTGATAATCAAGTTTCAAAGATTCCTATAGGATGAGACTTGCATGTGAGAGACATGACATTTTTAGTGGTCCATCAGTTAATAGTGAAATGGGTGTGGAAAAATGATTCGTCCCAAGGTATTTGGTGAAAGTTGGTAAAACTGTAAGGTGATATTATATTGAGTTTGACATCCAGGATTAAATGACGATGATTACGAAGAAGTGGTATAAATAAGTGGAACAAATGGTTAAGTTGTAACACCGGAGTGGAATGAAAGTTGAAAATAGTTAGTGGGAGAAAATATTAAGCATGAGGCCTTCATGTGGAGGTCATTAATGAGTGTTGTGTTTAGACTATGAGAGGTCTAAGTATGGAGTTGAGCTGATTGAGTTGGTAAAATTGAGATGGTTAAGTTAATAAAGAGTTTAACAATGAGTGTAAATTATGAACATGATTTTGTAGATGGAAAAGAAAATTCGGGAGTGTGTTTGTGGTTGAAGGGCCTTATAGGGCTAATCGAAAATATAAACTATGATGAGTATTGTTAGTTTCGTATCACAGAGAGAAAGATATAGTTGTGAGTACCTAAAAAGAGGTGAAGGCACGTGACAAGGAAAAATAAAGTATATGAGTATAGAATTTAATGTGAATCAGAATTGTAGGACACGACAAAGTGCCTTTGAAACTAGAAAGCATGTGCTTGGGTGAAAGCCAAGAAAACAACGAAATGATAAGAGTAGTGACAGTAATGGAAAGAAATGGTTGTTGGGGTATTGTCAAAACAGTGAGGACCGCGAAAAAAGTTAAGTACTAAAGAACGTGAGTTGGAAATACTCCAGGAATAACTAGTGAATGTGCATGAAAACGATTAGATGCTTTTGAGAACGACCATGGGTCAGAAAGATGGATAAAGATGAGAATGAGGTAAATTGATACCGACAAATCCGTAATATTGTTATATTATTACCTGCAAATCAGCGAAAGGGTAACAGTAAACCATGGAAAATTTAAAGTATTGTGAATTAAAAGGTCACAGAACCATGAGAGACGAGAAATTATGAAGGGTCGAAGGATAATGAGTATCACGAAAAGGAGACTATATCTATGATAAAAGTAAAATGGTAAAGATACACACTTGAGGATGCTACTTGGGAACGAAAGGATGATATTCTCCGACTATGTCCTGAGTTAGCGGATGAGTATGAGTTAATTTTGCGGACAAAATTCTAAAAGTTGGGGTGAGTATAACACCTCACATTTCTAAAATATAATATTTAAAATATTAAATGAGAATTAAAGAGAAGGATTAGTGAAAATCCTGAGTATAAGGCCAAAATACAAAGAAAGGGCAAAACGGTAATTAGCCAACACGCAACCCTAGGAAGATAAAAATTGAGCAGAAGGTCTCCGATGATAAAAATAACCCTGGAAATGGATTCAGAACGAAAAATTGAGTGGATAGGCAAGTTTCAGAAAAATCAGTGAATAGTGTTTTTCGCAGGTAAAAATACCGCGTTACGATTGCACCGTAAAACGTGCCAGTTGAATTTTGAGCTCTAGGTTTCAAATATGAGTTATAAATGGTTGTTGAGTTAGGAAATATGATTTTGATAAAATTTGATGGAATTAAGTCATTTTGGGGAAAAAATTGATGAATAGTGATTTTCGGTGTAAGAATACTGCGGTATAATTGTACCGATAAGCGTGAAAATTTTATCAGTATTTTTAGGAAAAAAAATATGACATGAACAAGAAAAATACGTAGGTCATGAATTTGTGGTTGAAATTGATGATTGGATTAAAGTTAAATAGCGTGTGGGACCCGCCCCACTCAAATTCACTTAAATCACCTCACTTTCCCCTCACACTCACGACACTCTCTCTCCTTCCCCTTTCTTCTTCAACGTGAAACAGCCCCTCCTCCCCCATTGGTGTGCAAATTTTCATTTGATCATAACTTAGCCATTTCTCCACCGAATCCAACGATTTTTGTCTTGAATCTTGATGGAAAACACCTCCTAAACACATTGGTACCACTCTTGAGCCTTGAAACTGTGCGTGTGAGGAGATACAGCCCTGTTTCAGTTGCGGTTTTGGTGAGGAATTTTGTGTTCTTGGAGCTTTTAAATGCTCCAATGGTGGAGTATGCTTAGGAGGAGCCTTGTACCTTCCATTTGGGTGAGTGTTCTTGCATTTTAAACGGTTGATTGTGATGAATTGATTTTGTGACCTAAATCTTTGATTGATGATATGTTGTGTTAGAGAGCTCAATTTGAAAATGTGTATTAGATGATAATGTGTTAGAATGATGTATTAAAGCTAGAAATGCGATGAAATTTATTGGTGAAAATTGATGAATTTAACTTAGAAAAATTTGATGATCATGATTTTGGACTTGTGAATCTTGGTGTTGAGACTTGTTTGATAAATTGTGGCATGATGATATGATGATATAATAGGTTGTATAAGGGTTGGAATGATTAAAATTGAATGGAAATCCCTTGGAATGTCATAGGGCAAGATTCGAACCTTTGAGGAAAAATTGAGGAATTGATGTTGAAAAATGAATTGGATGATGATTTGTGTAGTTATATAGTGCTTAGATGGGTTGTGTTGTGATTGGCAAGTGTTTGAATCAATGAGAAAATTAAATTGTGTTTAGAGACCTAAATGAGCCCAAAGTGAAATATTTCGCAAAACGATGCGTAAATGTCGTAAAACGGAAAAAACGACGGTTGAACTAGCCTCTAAACAACCTAAGGGAGTGTAATAAAATGAGAAAGAAAATTTAGAAAAATAAATCCCCAATTAACACCTATATGGCCGAACCTCCAAGGGAAAAAGATGGGATTTTGCGGTTTTCGTGTTCTGATGTAATCCAACGCGAAAATGACGAACCGGCACTTGAATTGGCCTATTGACAACCTAATGAGACGTAACAAAATGAGAAAGAAAATTTAGAAAAATAAATCTCAAATTTACACTTCATTGGCCGAACCATCAAGGGAGGATGGGGAGGATTTTTGTGATTTTGCGTTTTGATAATATTTGACGCGTACTGATGGATGTACGTAATTGTATAGGTTGCCGTACGTTGACTTGAACCCCGAAACTTGAATCTGGGAGTTGCCCTTGGTCCTGGACCAAGTGGATTGAGGTATGTAATTGGTTCAATGCATGTATAATTGTAAATTAGCATGTATTGTTTGAATTATAAGTGATTGGGAATGTCCTCTGTGTAGGCATTCTACTGTGTACCAAGTTGTGGGATAAGCTGCTGCGGAGCTTGTGAAAACAACATTTAAGGTAACCTCTTGGTACTGGGGCTTTTTCCCCTTTTCTGTTCCACCTTGCCAGTTGATGGCAACGGTAGGAAGTGTGTATGAATAGTATAGAACACATGAGCATGCATGCATTATTGCTATGGGTACTGCAGTACCGAGTCTCTGGCCAGTAGACAGTTTTATTAGCCTTCGGGCATTTTCGGACTTCCGCTGGATAGGTCTCCAGGAGGGAGTTCCAGTTGACTGCGTGTCATGGTGTGTGATCCGGGTAGGAGCACACTAGGAATGTCTTTGGCGTTTTGGTTGGTTTGGGCATCATGGTTGTGGTTTCTGTGAACACACCTTGGATGATACCCATAGGCTTATATATGCCCAGGGCGTACGTGGAATTGGGGTTACCATCCCGTATCGTCGTAGTTTGTTTCTTTATATTCCCCACTTCTCTAAATCCCTTGCTATATCCCATTTTCAAAGTGGTTGTTTTATTCTATTGATATGTATCGAAGTGAACCATTGGGTGGAGTTTTCTCCAGAACCTCTTGGTTACTGAGATATATTCGTATATCTCACCCCGTCTCGGGGCATTTATTTCAGGATGTACCTGTAGCGTTGGAGCAGCGGGCAAGAGGCCCGCAGGGTGATAGAGGAACATTTTCAGTATTTGGCATATTGTTCATGTTGGCATGCCTAGGTCTAGTAGTTTGTATCATTTAAATTTATGTCTAAATTTGTAATTGGTGTTGTAATATTGTAAAAGGCAATTTGAAGTTAAAGTCGTAAGTTGTAATATTTAAGTGTATGTTGTAAATGTAAGAGAGGCATGATGTACCAAGATGGAAGGATTTTAGGCCTATGTTAGAGTTATGATTACATGCTTATATTGTGAAACTACATGTGAATGAGACCTATGTGATTGAAACAAGTAAGAAATATAATGTGAGCTCTATTGTATAAGCTGTGTAATAACTATAAACTGGATTGGGTTGTAAGTGCCCCAAGGCGTTGTTGGTCCTTGTGTGTGCCACCCATTGGATTATTACTGTATTATCATGTGTTTATTAGGTACATTTGAGGTTTAAATGATCGTTTACAATTTTGGGATTATTGGAAAAACAAAGGAAACTCTAGCAAAATTTCTGTAGAATTGGCAGATTTTAGGCGAACTTCGGGAGAGCATATCTCCCTCCATAGAGGTCCAATAGAGACGTGCCATACACCATTTTGAATTTTGAGATGTCCTCTACCTTGTGTCAAAATTTGAGGAAATTATGGGTTGATCTTCGGCCTGAAAAAAATAGAGAAACACGGACTGCTCATGTGCCCCTGCACCTGGGGCAGATTCTGGACCGGATTTGGGAAATTAATTCCCGCTTCGTTTCTCAATCAAATTAAGCGTGTGATATATCAAAATGAATTTTGAGATGTCTAGTTTGTAGTATAAAAATTTGAGAGCAAATGGTTGAATGGATTGAGTGCAGTAAATCGAGTAAGGTGAGTGGTTTGGTGCTGTTTTTGGGGTTGTTTGGCTATTTGCTGATCCAACTTCAAACGGCGATAACCGGAGCTAATGAGCTCCGAATTGAGCATATGATAGCTTGTTGAAAAGGGAATTAAGTAAGACAAAGATCTAATCTGAGAAGAAGGCTTGGTTGCGAGCGGTGTGGTCGCAGAAAAATTAAGAGTGAAACATGTCCGAATAGGTAAAAACGTAAAGTTTGGAAATTGGCTAAGTGAGTTTATGGGAACTCCTTAGTAACTTATAATAAGTAGTGTGAGTTATAAAAATAGTTTAAATAAGTCTTCCGCAAGAGTTTACGGTTACGGTCACAGCTTTTAATTACTACGCCTTTTTATGTTTTAAATGCTCGCGTAATAATCGGAAAAAGTTTATTCGCATTTTTATAAATGAACTGCTGTGATTGTAACTGCGCTTAATATCATAATTAATGTTAACAATACCAGTGTACAACGGGCTGTTACACTTACCATAATAATAAAAACTAGTCAGACATATTCATGTCTGACAATTCAAAGAATTGAAAAGAATTAATAAAATAAAATAATAAAACCAGAAAATAGGAGAAGAATCTTGCTCTGCGTTCTGCCTCAGTCTTCCTCTCTGTGCAAAAGTTCTCCTTCTCTTGAGGTCTGAGTCTCTATTTATAGAGTCTTTGACCTGGTGTAGAATCTTGATTGAATCCTTGTCGTAATCTCAGTGTGATCTGTCTCTGATTTAAAACAGATTTAATGCTGATTGACGCACCTCCCACGCCACTAGCGTGGTTCCCACGCTGTGAGCGTGGGAGTTTTTCTTCATAATCCTGAAGCACCACGCAACTAGCGTGGTTTCCACGCTGCAAACGTGGGCTGATTGAGAGTCTGGCGCTACTAGCGTCAATGCCACGCGAGTAGCGTGGTAGCTTCTGCCTGTTTTTGATCTCTGGCGCTACTAGCGTGGTAGCTTCTGCCTGAAGGGGCTCCCTTCACGCTATGAGCGTCATACCCACGCTGTGAGTGTGAGCCTTCAGTTTAGCTTTTCCTCTGTAGCTTCAATTTGTCTGTTTTTCCTACGAAATCAACACAAAATCAGTATGCAATCTCTGATTAAGATTTTGACAAATCATAAGTGATTATTGCCCTTTTTGCTTAAGATTTAATCATCATTCTTTCTCTTTTTGGTTTAGATTTCCTTATATGCTGAACGCATATCAAACAATTCCCAGATTTGAACTTTGCTGTCCTCAACAATGTAATAGATTCAAGTTATCAGCAAAAAATAATTCAGTGAAAACATGGAACACAACATCTTAAGAATTCAGACTGCTATGCATGTATAACTCTTTGTTAAAAACTCTCAATAATGCTTTTCAGTTATATCAAGAATTTAAACTCCAGCTTGAATATTCCTCATCAGTTTAAATGTACTCTCATCACACTCAGTGTTTAAGGGTTTCACACTTATCCATCAGTGTAGTAGGAATTCCATAGGCTTGAACTTATTCTCAATTCCTAAGAATGAGGAATCCATTTAACATGCATAGACTGATCAAAAGGTCTTTGATAGGTTGTAACTTGCCCTGGTTTGGGGGTGAGAATCTTTTGGTCAGAAGCTGATTGGAGAGATTAAAATACTGATTTTAACAATACTTCCTTCTCTTCTAGGCTTTGCCTCATTTTACAAACTTGGGATTCTTTCCCTTTCTTCACTACCTTTTTCTTTCCTTGTTTGCAGATGTTTTCTTTCTTTTCTCTTTTGAGCTGTAATTTTTCTTCTTTTCCTTGTTCAGCTACTTAACTTTTCCTTTTGAGAAGTAATTTGACTTTTCTTTTTTGATCAGCATTCAATCTCTCAAGGTGTGTCAAGAGGAACAGGATTAAGTAATTTTCATCAGGTTTGAATGAACTGGTTTAAGGCTCAAAGGGGCTTAACAATGGAAATTCTTATGGGTAGGCTGTTTGGCTCTAAGTTAACAAGAATAAGAATGCCCGTATCATATCAGTAATGCATGCAAGCCAGAGAAACAGTTCAGGTTCTAGAAACTACTACAGTGAGGCCTCTCTAAATTTTTTTTTTTGTTTAGGCTCAAATCCTCACAGTTATAATTCAAACTAGAATCTCAATTCAAAGTTTCACATCAAGCATTATCAAAAATTTCACCAAAACAGTTATAAAAACGAGCAGTCATCATTCTCAGATTAAAACAATTAATTGCTCACAGATATCATGCTTCATCTAACTCAATCTAATTACTTACTGCGTAAGCTTAGAACACTCTGGGACTGCTTGTTCAGGAATTTTCTAAAAATTTTCTACTTTTCTTTAAAAATTGAATCTAACTAAAAACAGCAAATAAAAAAAAAATTGAAGGTTAAAATATCTCCCCTTTTTCAGAAAAATTTCTGTTTAGACGTCCTTTCCGTGGTGTAGTTCCGCAGTATTTAACAAGCCTCGCATACAGTATGCGACAATTCCCAGATTTAGAACGTAGCTGTCCTCAGCAACAAACTATACTAGTCGAAGGACTAAATCTGCTAGATGGAACACACACACACTTGTTAAACAGTCAAAACAGAATAAACTCAGTATGTAAAAGGAGGAAATAATCAAACCATAATCTCAAAACAACAAAACGAAAATACTAAAGTCAAGATAAATAGTGAGGACACTGGCGCTGAAAGCGTGGAGTTCACGCTGTGAGCGCGGAGCTCACTGGAACTTTTTGATCAGTAGAGCTGACAGCGTGGAGTTCACGCTAGGGGTGTTCATCAACCGATCCAAACTGATTCAAACCGCGAAAACCGAACCGAAAAACCGATAACCGAATAAACCGAAAACCGAAAAATTGAAAACCGAAAAAAAACCGCAAATTTTAATTGGATTGGATCGGTTTTTGGATGGGTTGATGAAAACCGATCCAATCCAAACCGATCCAATCCAAACCGATCCAATCCCAGATTTAAAATTTTTCCATATGGTCACTAATTCACCACTTACTTGACTTATTAAAAATTAAACTATCCTAAGAAAATAAAATAAAAACAGAAAAACAACTATTGGATTGCCTCCCAATTAGCGCTTGTTTAACGTCACGAGCCTGACATACCCCTTTTGATTTATGGTGGTTGGAAGCATGCTACCATTGATGACCCAATCTTCTTGATCCAGTATTGTTTCCTTTTATGATCATATGCATGTGGATAAGGATGAGGGTTCTCAGGAACTTTGAACTTAGTCTTCACATGCTTTTCCTTACTCTTGGGCTTTTCCATCTTAACCTTTGGCTTGCTTTCTTTATGCTGCTGATGGACTTCTTTCTTTTTCCTTTCCTCAGCCTTTTTCTCCGCAATGTAATTGACTTGATTCTTAGGTTGAGAAGAAGGCAATGGAGGAGCTTCATTTATGAATACCTTGAATATTGCTTGCCCTCCATCCACGCGCATTATCAATTCACCCTTAGGTACATCGATTAACGCTCCTGAGGTTGCTAAGAATGGCCTCCCGAAGATCATAGGCACACTGGCATCTTCATCAATGTCAAGGATGACAAAATCAACAGGAATT
Organism: Gastrolobium bilobum; assembly: GCF_033153095.1. Lineage (NCBI taxonomy): Eukaryota > Viridiplantae > Streptophyta > Magnoliopsida > Fabales > Fabaceae > Gastrolobium > Gastrolobium bilobum. The sequence continues at coordinate 147,447 of NW_026896098.1, read as the reverse complement.
AGAAATTTGTCTACCTTGACTAGCACATCTTCCACAATACCATATGTTTGCTTTGTTGAGCGGTCGGCCAGTTGAACATTCATCCTAGTTGGCTTGACTTCATCAATTCCAGCTTCTTCATCAGGGTTAATGGCATCACATTAACACTGGCACCGAGATCACATAAGACTCTCTCTATAGTTGTCTTGCCAATGGTGTATGGAATACTGAAGCTTCCTGGATCCTTCAACTTTGGAGGCATGTTTTTCTGCAGGATTACACTGCACTCCTCTGTTAATGTGACAGGTTCATCCTCTGTGAGCTTTCGCTTCTTAGATAATATCTCCTTCAAGAATTTGGTATACGAAGGCATTTGCTCCAGAGCTTCTGCAAAAGGAATGTTAATTTGCAATTTCTTAAAAATATCTAAAAATGTAGAAAATTGCTTCCTTTGTTCATGTTGTTTGAGCTTCATAGGATATGGAGGTTTCTCAAAACGAGAGAAATCCCATTGCTTCTTTTGAACTGCAGGAGGTTGCTCTTTTGCTTTTTTTTTTTGCCTTCTTGGATGTGCTCATTCTTGTCTGTAGAAACTTCAACTTTCTCTTTTTCTAGCTTCTCACTTTTAGTAGTGATGGCATTGCAGTGCTCCCTTGGATTCACAATGGTATCACTAGGGATTGTTCCTTGACTTCTCTCAGCCAACTACCTAGACAACTGGCCTATTTGACTCTCCAAGTTTTGGATGGAAGCATCCTGGTTCTTTTGGTAGGTTCATGTCTCAATTATGTGATCATTAGTAGTTTTGGCCAGTTGTATCATCGCTCTCTCCAATTCGGATGGCTCTTTTTGTGGCAGAGGAGGAGGTTGCAGATAGTTGTTGGATTTATAATCCAAGCCGCTCCCTTGATTCCTCCTTTGAAAGTTGTTCCCTTGGCCTCTATTCTGATTTCTCTGGTAACTTTGGGTATCCTGTGGTGGCCTTGGATCATACCACACTCCATTGACTTGGAATGGTTCAGCTCCATTGAATGTAGGGCACTCATTAGTCTCATGTGGCTCTTTGCAGTACTCATAGTTGAATACATTAACTTTAGATGAGATCTGCATTCTATCTAGCTTGGCGTTCAGACTGGCTAGCTGTTGTGAGATCATCTTTTGCTCAACTAATGAGGCGTCAGTGTTCCCCAGTTGTAAAATTCCCTTCTTGGGTTGAGCTGGCTGAACCGGAGGAACTGCCGTAGAAGCGTTATCATTCCTAGGTAATCAATCAGTTCCAGGGTCTCAGCTGCTGTCTTCGTACCGATGGTTCCACCGGCTGCTCCATTGACAACCATCCTGGTTTCTGGTGTCATCCCATTATAGAAGACTATGACTTTCTTCTCATCTGGGAAGTCATATTGAGGGCATTTTATGATCAATTCCTGAAATCTCATCCAGGCTGCACAGAGCGTCTCTCCCGGCTGCTGAATGAAGTTGGTGATTTCATTCACCAGCTTGTTGTACTTTTCCCGCGAAAAATGCTCAGCAAAGAATTTAGCTACTAGATCATCCCATGTTCGGATACTGTTAGGAGCTTGTCGGTCTAGCCATCTGAGAGATTTTTCAGTCAAAGCAAAGGGAAACAACCTGAGTCTGATGGCATCGTCAGACACCCCATGATGCTTGGTTGTGTCACAGATTCTCAGAAATCTGTCCATGAAGTCGTGAGGATCTTCATAATCCTCTCTGCCAAAAGGGTTCTTCTCCACCAGGTTAATCAGAGACGGGTTGATGTCGAAATTGTTGGCCTCTATTTGTGGCCGGATGACACTAGAGTTCGGCCTTGTGAACATAGGAGCCAGAATTGACTCCATCAACTCCGCTGCAGGTGGTGGAGGAGGCGGAGGTTGATTATTAGCTGCCATCACTAATTCTTTGTGTGGCTTTGAACATGAAGTTTCTTCTTGCTTTCTTTGCTTGGCTTGCTTCCGATTTTTCTTTGCAATTTTCTCGATTTCTGGATCAAACTGTGAAGAATCTCGATGAACTTTACCTCCCATAAACTGTAGCAAAAAGATTAGTAACAAAACAGAATCCAATCAAGAAATTCAAAAGTTAAAAATAAATTAGGCGTAGTCAATCCTCGGCAACGGCGCCAAAAACTTGTTGCGTAAAATCGGCAAGTGTACCGATCGTACCAAGTAATAAAAGGGTAAGTAGAGTATCGTCTCCACGAGGATTGAGGCACCTAAATTATTTTAACTATTCCTTTGTTGTTGGATTAATAAAATTGGATTTTGAGAATAATTGTGTTGTAACAATTGTGAACTATTCAATATTTCGTGAACAATTCAAAAAGAAGTTTTGTAAACTTAAAGTAAAAGGTTGAGATTGAGAAAAATATATAAAAAGATATTGCAGTAAGGACTCCAACACCTTCCCGATCCCCACCTTGTAATATTGATTAATGTTTATATTTAATTACTCAATTGATCAAACAATTCACCATCTAATAATTAATTAGTTAAGCCCTAATCCCTTAGTGATCTTAACTTTATTAACCCTATTAGAATCCTAATCCCTTAGACATCCTTTTTCAAGTTAATCCTTTAACCCAGTGAATTTTCCACGTTTGTAGTTCATGTAGCCTATCCCTAGTGCATGCATGAACTGTTATTTTACCCTTGTCAGGAACTAGAATCCCAATATTCCTATTGAAAACCCTAACCCTCGCAATCCTAATAGAGTGATCAATTCTAAAAGAATTAAAAGATGAAGAACAGGATAAAATAAATGCAATTTGAAATAATTAAATATAAATTTAATCAAACTACAAGGGGTTCACATCAAGGGTGGTGACCCTTACCACAATAATAAAAACTAGCCAGACATATTCATGTCTGACAATTCAAAGAATTGAAAAGAATTCATAAAATAAAATAATAAAACCAGAAAATTGGAGAAGAATCTTGCTCTGCATTCTGCCTCCGCCTTCCTCTCTGTGCAAAAGTTCTCCTTCTCTTGAGGTCTGAGTCTCTATTTATAGAGTCTTTGACCTGGTGTAGAATCTTGATTGAATCCTTGTCGTAATCTCAGTGTGATCTGTCTTTGATTTAAAACAGATTTAATGCTGATTGACGCACCTCCCACGCCACTAGTGTGGTTCCCACGCTGTGAGCATGGGAGTTTTTCTTCATAATCCTGGAGCACCACGCAACTAGGGTGGTTTCCACGCTGCAAGCGTGGGCTGATTGAGAGTCTGGCGCTACTAGCGTCAATGCCATGCTAGTAGCATGGTAGCTTCTGCCTGTTTTTGATCTCTGGCGCTACTCGCGTGGTTCCCACGCCAGTAGCGTGGTAGCTTCTCCTGAAGGGGCTCCCTTCATGCTATGAGCGTCATACCCACGCTGTGAGCGTGGGCCTTCAGTTTAGCTTTTCCTCTTTAGCTCCAATTTGTCTGTTTTTCCTACGAAATCAACACAAAATCAGTATGCAATCTCTGATTAAGATTTTGACAAATCAACAGTGATTATTGCCCTTTTTTCTTAAGATTTAATCAACATTCTTTCTCTTTTTGGTTTAGATTTCCTTATATGCTAAACGCATATCAACAACTCCCATGCTCACCCAAATAAGGCAACAAAACCCAACATCAGTCTCAACAAAAGCAATATAATAATAAAGGTGCGGAAAACATAAACAACATCCAAATCCAGCATCTATACAGGTCAACATAAAAACAACAATAATATCAGCTAAGCTCGGGCCTCCTGCCGCCAGAGGCGTCAGCCTCCATACTACCTGAACCTGAAATAAGCATTCCCCAAACGTGGGGTGAGATCTCTAAACCAGAAATCTCAGTAAGACAAGGGGTCCTCAAGGATCTTCCACCCCAAGCTCACTTACATGTGCAATATAAGTTTAAAAGCAGTTTATCAATATCATTTCTAAAATAGTGCAATGCAGCAGATAATCATGTCATGTGTGTCAATACTAATTCTACTGGCCAGAGAAATGCAAGATTTATGTACGTCTAAACCCTACCATGTGCAAGTGCTACTTGCATCCACCCCGGATCACCGTATTGTATGACGCCACACACTCAGGCTTACCGTCAAGATGAAACACCACATGCATATTAAAAGCCATTACACATAAAGCCCAACAACATATCAAAATATCCAAAAGCATGTAACACAACATGCATATAACCATACCCCCATGGGACATGGTGGAACCACAACATGGCTAAACCGAGGACACACAAGCTTACCTTGCAAGCTAACACCCAAAGCCAAGAGTACACAGCTCAAAGCCCAAACACAGCAGAATCACAATCTGATATGGACCAATAATACATCAATACATAGCTCAAAAGCATAATCATAAAGACGACGTTTCTCTTTTACGGTTTACGTCTTAAGGCTTCTCACCAAGCCATAAGCCCTTGATTCCGACTTACATTAATTAATTACAGAAGTTCCACTTCCTCAAACTAGGGTCCATAAACCCTAAGATCAATTCCGGATGAATAGTACGCTCTTGTTCCTCGCAAACCCAGAATATCCGAATATATGTCGGGGGCATATCCGGATATCCAATATCTGGATATCTCACTGGCAATATCTGGATATCTCACTGGCAATATCCGGATATCAATATCCGGATATTATATCCGGATATCAATATCCGGATATTTCATGAGCAAATATCTGGATATTTCGTGACAGAATGCAGTTTCTGCATTCCGCGAAGATATCCTTCCAAGGTTCTATTTTTAACACTTTAAAACGTCAAAGCATGCATCTTTATACTCTTTTAGGTTCATACACCAGTTGGTTAGTTGCTTAACTCATTAACATGCAAAAACATCACCTTTAACCCATTAAAATCCATGATCAAGGTTAGTCCAACTTACCAAAGGTTCAAAACAGAGAAGCAAAGGCTCACGGAGCTCTCCCAACAGCTCCAACTATGCAGACCAAGAAGGTGCATGAAAATACTCCTCAAGCAAGGATCTTTCTTCACAAAGTTTGCTCCTTGGAGCTCCAACAACCAAGGAAAAGGCTCACAACACCCACACAAGACAACTCAGACCCCAAACAGCCTCCACACAGCCATCATTCTCAGGGAAAACTACTCCTTTCACACTCACAATGATCTCTCTCACTCACCCAAGGTACAAAGTGAAGAGAAAAGAAGGAAAAGAGGTCACAAGGCTCACAAAATGGTGGTGAAGCAATGGAACAGTGAAACCAGCAGCTGACCAGCCCCACACTCACGTAGAGAATTCTGGTTTCTAGGGTTTTGTGCCTTAACAAGCCTATATATAGTCACTTAACCAATTAACACACAATATTAAATTTAATTGCTACGCTTAGCATTTTAATCCCAAACTCAGGATTCTTAACCTACTCAATTTTACAAGAATTATCATATTTTTCTTATAATTTTTGGAGCACCTTTCCGGTACGCGCTTTTCCATAGCCAATATCAGTTCTGGCATCAGTTCTCATTATTTTGACTTGGAACTCGTTTTACAAGTCCTATATATTATTTCAGTAATATATATTCACTTTTCATAATTTTCCGAGATACTTTTTCTGTACGCATTTATACCGACTAGCAGAACCGGTATCTGCACTTTTCTTCCGAAAAGCGACTTTCAGCATTATTACTCACTTACTATAATTATTAGAGCCTCATAATAATTATTAGGGTCAATTATCAAATCATTTCCTAATTTCACATAAATAGTTAATTAAATTCCTTAATTAACGGTGCGGGTTCTTACACAATGGCTATCCACATATCTAAAGCTATATTAGTCCTCCACACATTAACATTTTCTTGTTCCTGCTCCTGGGTTTGACCAATATGTTGAAAATTATCTTCTTTATTTGGTATCAGAGCTATGCATATATAATTTATAAGACCAAATTTTTTTATTTATTGAAGTAATTCTAAATTTTCGTATAGAGCCTAAAAAGTTCATGACAAAATTTTGTTTGAAATTTTTTGCAATTGATCTTGGAAACCTTGAGAGGAGAGTTTTCTAACCATATATCATATACATGTTTTCATTGAGTATTCTAAGAAAATTTCGTATATGAATTTATTGATTTTATTACATGAAAGTTTAAAAAATTTCTCTAACTATTTTCAATCGATACATTGAAACCTTAAAATTGCTTTAGACTTTTGAAAAACAAGTTTTTAATTATTTATTGACATAAAAATTGCTTGAAATTGTTTACTATAGGCTATAATGAAGAAATTTCGTTTATGAATGTAATGTTGCGAAATATATGATTCATATTATGAAAGTTTCAATCTTTCTTTAAATTGTTATTGTTTTATTGATGTAAAAAAAGATTGGTTTGAGAATTTTAGTTCCCCAGTTGTTTTTCACTGTTTTATGTTAATTTTAATATAAAAATCACACCTTTTTGTGTCAAGAAAAATCGTGACCCACACCTTAAAAAATCATTTTTTAAACTTCCAAAAGCTCTAAAAAATGGCTCAAAAATCTGCTGTTTTTGATATGGATTATATTAGAATTTTGTTGATTTGTTGTTTCTGGGTTATTTTGTGATGAAAATTGCTCAAAAATCTGCTGTTTTGAGCTTTGACGAAGCTCCCATGGCGGAACCTAATTTTGAGTGGGTCAATTCGCCAAATGAAGAAGAAAATACTACAATAGATAAATCTCAAGAAATCCTACGGTTTATAGTGAGATTGTGAGAGAGGCAGTCCTATATGCCCACAAAGCATCTTCCAACATCTTGCTCCAATCCTTTTTATTGGCATTAACAGTCTTCGGAAGGATTTGCTTAACTTCTCTGTTTGAAACTTCAGCTTGGCCATTTGTCTGTGGATGGTATGCTGTAGATACTTTGTGGAGGACGCCATATTTCTTTAGTAAGGCATCCATGCTCCTATTGAAAAAATGTGAGCCCTGGTCACTGATAATAGCTCGAGGAATGCCAAACCTGCAGAAAATATGAGAACGGACAAATCTACAACAACAATAGAATCATCAGTTCGGGTGGCTTTCACTTCAACCCATTTAGAGACATAATCCACAGCTAAGAGTATGTAAGTAAAACCAAAGGAAACAGGAAAGGGGCCCATAAAATCAATACCCCAAACATCAAAAACCTCACAGAAAAGTATAGCGTGTTGGGGCATCTCATGTCTACGGGAAATGCTACCTGCTCTCTGACAATTAGCACAAGACTTACAAAACTCATAAGCATCATGAAATAGAGAAGGCCAGAACAAACCAGAATCTAGAACCTTCCTAGCAGTTCTTTGTGGTCCAAAATGACCACCACAGGCAGATGCATGACAAAAATTCAAAACAGAAAGAGTCTCATTGTCAGGCACACATCTCCTAACCACTTGGTCACTACAAAATCTCCACAAGTAAGGATCATCCGACACATAGTATTTAGACTCACTTTTCAGTTTCAAGATATGAGCCTTAGTGGAGTCAACAGGTAACGCACTAGCAACCAAGTAATTAACTATATCAGCATACCAAGGGGACTTACCTTGCAGCTTTAAAAGCTGCTCATCAGGGAAATCATCCCCAATAGGTATAGGGTCAGATGGAAGAGAGGTGATGCGGCTCAGATGATCAGCAACTTGGTTTTCCGCTGCACTTCTATCCTTAATCTCAATACCAAACTCTTGGAGCAGCAACATCCACCGGATGAGTCTAGGCTTAGCATCTGCTTTCTTTAAAAGAAATTTCAGCGCTGCATGGTCAGATAAAACAATAACCTTGGTATCTAACAGATACAACTGAAACTTGTCTAATGTCTCCAAATTTTACATGCTGTTGCAGCTTAATACCATGGAGCAATGGGTACCTTGCTGGATTATGATGTTACCATTCAAGATCTTTCAATGATGCTCTTATTTCCCTTGTCTTGATGGTGGTTTAAAGATTTTTAGATGAATGACATTCTCTTGTAGACTTTATTTCAGCATCCAGTAATTGTATTTTTCTTATTTTCCCCATTTCTTTGACTCTATTCCTCTATGATATACATTCTAGAGTGAGGTATTATGTTGACTCTTTCTTGTTTGTCATTTTTTTCTTATGAGAAGTATTAGTGCATGCATGAATGGAACTTTCTTTACTCTATACAATTATTATTTTTGCTTAGTATCTACAGTGGGAGGCCTACAAGGCCTGTAGGCCATGTCAGGCTTTCTTATTTTGAAAATGGGTCGGGCTTGGCCTACAAATAAAGCCTTTAATAGGCTAGTAGGCCAGATAGGCTGATTTTTTTTTTTTTTTTACGTAGGCTTGGGGCAGGATAACCAAAGCTCAGCCCAGCCCATAGCCATCACTATCATCTTCCCTCCACCACTACCATATCATAACCCCAATCCCATCATTTGGGCAATCTGGTATATGTTATCTCTGTACTGTATCTCCTTTATGATCCAAGTCATTGATATTTTGAGCAGCGAACAACAAACAAAATTGAAGTAAGCACGTCCAGAGTCGATTTATTTATGTTAATCTTGAATAAATTTACTTATATTATCTTATAACTTTTAACTAATACCTTTACATGACAATCATTTTGTTCTCTAGCCTTAATTTTGTAGAAAAATATCTTTTACTTTTACAAGAAAAGATATACTTCATAACACAATTTATTTCTACTCCTATAGAATATATGTTTAATAAATAAAATATATTTAATCATGCACATCCTTAAAGCTGGAATAACATGTTGGGAGCAGGAAAATTTAGTCTCTAACATAAAATTTTAAAGAAAAACTCAATTAAAAATGAGTTAAATAAGAATTAGGTAAATAAAAAAAATTACAAATTCTTTGTTTAATTTTTGGGTTAAAAAGTATGGAAAATGATATTATAACAATTAAGTTGTGTTACTATCATATTACTACCAATCAATCTTACCGTTAGATCGATTATGTTGATCCAACGGTTATATTTATTTCCATCTTTGTATGGTCATGATTCACCAAATTTAAAGTGAAAGCATTAAATATGAAAAATCATAACCATACAAAGGTGGAAATAAACATAAAGTATTAAATTTGGGGAATCGTGACCATACAAAGATGAAAATAAATATAATCGTTGGATTAACATAATCGATCTAACGGTGAGATTGATTGATAATAAATTGATAGTAACACAACTTAATTGTAGTGTGAATTCCACTATTCTAATCTATGGCCAAAGCCCATAAGCAATACACAATCTTTCACGGCCCAAATATTCTATAAGACGTAGACGTCACTTCAACCATAATTTTAAATAAGTATTTAATAATTAGCACATGCACTCCCGTGGAAACGTAAGCCGTAAGCCCCAGAAAAAACCCTAAAATTTTAAATTGCTCCCTTCTCAGAAAACCTATATTCATACTCTGAACATTTTTCTCGCCAATCGATTTTCTGTAATTTATAGTTTTTAGAAGCTGAAGTGGCTATTCGAGGTCCTGGTGATTTGATTTTGTTGAAATGTCGGAAAGCACAGACTTGAGAAGCGATTGAAAGTTAAAAAATTGTTATAAAGCTTGAAACCATGGCTGATAGGATCAGCAATTTACCGGACGAATTTCTATGTTACATTCTCTGTTTTATGTCAACCAAACAAGCTGTTGCTACATGTGTTCTCTCAAAGAGATGGAAGCTTCTCTGGCGCTCTGTTCCCACTCTCGATTTCGACGATACAGGACGCTTCTCCTATAACAAAGATATGTATTCAGGCTTTGTTAGATTTGTGTACGCAATTATGCTATCGCGAGTTTCGCATTCGCTTCAACCCATCCAAAATTTTCACCTCAAGTGTTGTTCTTCTTACTGTGATCCTAGCGATGTTAACGCATGGGTTAACGCTGCACTACAACGTAGAGTTGAACACATTTCCTTGTTTACGCCTCGTCAAGTTGTGCCGTCTGCCATTTTTAGCCATAGACCCCTTGTGGTTCTCAAGTTGACGGGGTTAACAGTAAAAGCTCTCTCCTCTGTTGATTTTCCCGCACTTAAAGTCCTGTATTTGAGACAGGTTACTTTTTTAAAACTTGGATTTCTCGTGGAGCTTCTTTCTGGATGTCCAGTTCTGGAGGATTTGGTAGCAATGGGTTTGTGTTTTAAGAACTCTTTAATTGAAGGAGAATTTAAAAGGCTACCCAAGTTGGTCAGAATATATACTTGTAAACCCCTTTTTGAAAAACTTCGTGCAACAGTTAATGATGTAGAGTTTCTGCACATATATGGGGTACTGAAAATGTGATTTTTATGTATATTACTTTTCATTTTTAAGGAATATGGGATTTGTGATATTTTGTTACTGTAACTTTTGCAGATGGATGCTGTGAATAACTTCAAAGAGATGAATATGTTTCACAAATTAACCCATGTTGAACTCACCTATTACAAACATACTAGGGATTGGCGTGAGGTAGTGGAATTTCTCAAGCATTGTCCCAAGTTACAAATTCTTGTCATTAACAAGGTTTGCTAAATTAATTCTTAAGGATTATCTCTGTTTAAATATTTTCTTCACATATTTTATTAATTTTATTTTGGGTTCGCTTTTTGTCATGTCACATGACAAGATCATTTTTCTGCACACACAAATCAAGTGTGGGTTCCACGCTTAAAAGAAAAAAGTCAAACCAAAATCAGGATACGGCGCCGTATCCTCAAGATACGTTGTCGGATCCTTGTTGCAGAAATGAACAGCGTCATTCCTGCAACAATTTTTATATTTCCCTTTTATTTTATGTCTATTGTTAATTTGGGATAAAGAATTTAGTTGATGTTGATGTATGTCTATTGTTAACAGGTTTTGCTTGGTGGTTACAAAGAAGAAGAAGGAGATGTGCTATACCCACAATCTGTTCCTGAATCCATTTCATCACACCTTAAAACATGCTGTTTTAATAATTATCATGGATTGACAGCTGAGTTTCGATTTGCTAGATATATTATGCAGTATGCAAGAATTTTACGGACCATGAAAATCTGTGTTGACAGTACTACCGCAAATCTACAAGCAAAGCACGAAATGCTCAAAAACTTATCCTTATGCTCAAGGCTCTCTACAACTTGTAAACTTTCATTCAAATGAAATGATGACGACTGGGTTTTGAGTTGCTCCAAGTAGTTCCTTGGTATCTGCATTTTTATTAGTAGCTGCAAGGATATTGACTTTGTCTTGCTTTTCAAATTAATCGACATGTTTCTTTAACCATGTTTCAAACTTGAATTGCAATGTGTACGTAGTCTCTGGCATTATCCAAAACCACAGGGGTGGTAGGTTGTGAATTGTTAATTAGTGTTTATCATGTTGGTTTTATCTTTTCTCTCTCACACACAAGCGTGCGCACAGACAAAGATCAAACAAGAAGTTTTTTGCTCAAAAGAAACCGTTTATTGTTTTTTGATAGCATTAATATTTTGATTGTCGTGTATGCATATTAACTCTAAACCAAGTTTGGCCAGAAATTAACTTCTTATATAAGATAAGTTTATCTTTTCGACAAGAAAGGATTCTAACTAACATGCGGTATGCAAATCACTAAAACGTGCAATTAGCATGACAAGCATGAGTTTTATGGTAGGCTAAATCCTAATAACTTATCAAGCACCGCAATTAAAATTTGTGCAAGCAGCTTGTATGATGCTTGGACAATGGACACTGAACAACCAAGTGTGTTGTGGGAAGGAGTAATGGTAATGGTTATCAATATTCTGCAACTACGTGCACGACAAGATATTATTATGAGAAAATGTATAAGTTGTTAGTTTGTCAGCAACTTAAATGGCTAAGATTCAAGTCCTAATTTCACTCTCTGTTTCTTCTAGAATATCATCTCCATTTTCTGTGTGTTAAAAGCAGATTTGAAGCTTCTCTGATTTCCTCCATTATATTTTTAGGATTCACTTGCTTGGTCCATGAGATTTGCGGCAGGTGTAGTTTCCTTTCTTCTAATTTGAATAACAGGTGCGAATGAAATCATTTGTTTGCTGATGTAAAAAGAGGATAAGCAGAGAAAGCTGAAAGAAAAATGAAGTTTGTGCCAGTTAAATTTGTTTTACGAATGAAATATTTGATAGCCAAAACTAATAACTGTAAAAATCTTGCATTGGTTTGCTATCTAAAGAAAAATATATAGGTGAAGGGGTATCTTTTCCGTCCTGCATCCCTGTGGTTATTTTCTTCTCTTTTTTTTTATACTTGTTCCATTTTCTCATAACCCGGAACTGAAAATAAATTAGAGATTTATGCATCATAAATTTTATATGACACGGCGGTCCAAAAGAATTAGAGATTTAAGCGAGTGAAGTTTTATGAACTAATACCGGTAATGTTAATAAGTAGTGTCCTTTTAAGTAACTAAACCCTCTCACCATTCTCATTTCTAACACTTCTACGTAGGAAGCTCTCTTAAACCCTAACACACCTTTCTTCTTCCTCTCCAAGCAAGTTTGCATCTTTCTTTATGAAAATCACCCAAGATCTTACCTTTAATCATCTTATTCCCATTTGATAATCACAAACGCTTGAGAGCAAGCCTTGTGAGGGAGAAAACTCCTTTCCTAGAACACTATAGTTGCTGCTTAGGAGGTTAGAAGGTTGTCCTTCTTTGTTGAGTGGGTTGGAATCACTTACACCATCATTGGACTAACAAGTAATCACCTTTGAGAAGAAAGAACCCTACTTTGTCAAGTCATTTTCGTGTGCTTGGTTGGACAGAAGTGAAGAGTGTTTCAAGAACATCAAAGATGCTTCCTTTTTATGTTTTGAAGCTCATGGATGTATATCTCAACACTTTCCTTTGTGTTCTTATGAAAATCACATGATTTAGAGATGTAAAATTAGAGGATTTGGTAACCTATGTGTTCATTGATGAAAAATATGCATAAAAATGGTAGCTTGAACCTTTGTTAACCTTAAAAATGGAAACTTGTTGGTTTGGATCATGAAAATTGTATTTTCTGGTCAAAATTCGGGTTCTAATGATGTTCTATCCGAGTACACCTCGAACTCTACCCGGGTACGTCCTACCAGAGTACATAAACCAACAACGAACATAGTTTAGTAAAATTGCGATATCTCGAGCTGAGCTTCAAATTGAGTGTAGTTTGGACCTATGTAAGCTAACACATAGGGATACAACCCTATAAAATTTAGATCCATTGGACAAGTGAATTGATCACGTTTTGGGTTTGAAGCTGCTGCCTTGCCGTTGAAAATTCAATTTGTAGCAGTCACTTTGCGAAAAACATAACCGGAGTTATACAACCCCAAATGAGACATATAGTATGTCGTTGGAAAGCTTGTGATATCTAGTTTAACATACTAAAATCTTAGGATTTTTGATAAAGAGTTGCAATTGCAGTTTTAAAAATGGTAAATACGATTTTGTGCTTGAGGGCTTCGGAAGAAGTCTGCAGTACGCGTAATAAAAAAGAAATAGTGTCATGTTTGACTTAAGGGTTTAGGATATGTTTGTTTATGATGTTTATATTGTGGAAACAGATTCTGACACTATTGATTGTTGAGTTGGTGTTTGGCTTGTAGCCCAAGGTTAGGTTGGACACTAGCATTTATAGGTAAGCTTCTGGTCCTCGGATTTATCCACAGTTTGTTCCACCAAACTCCATGGGAGGATGGTTTGATGTGCATGGTCTACTTTTTCTGAAAAATGTTCGTGCATTGATATTTATCTAATACATGGGGATATGCTGGTTGATGTAATGCATGGATGTGATGTTGATTACTTACATGATCAGGCTACGACCCTAGTGTGTAAGGCATCAAGCTACGACCCTTATATTTTGGTAGGTTGCAGATGTGCGTAATGCTTATCCTATTCTCTGGCCAGTTGAACTGCACTTGCATACATCACATGATATATACTGAGATATATGATTATATGAGGATCAGATTATTTTACCATGATAATACTGTATTGTTATTGTCATGTATTGTATTATTTTGTCATACTTATTATATGCCTGTAAGTGAGTTTGGGGTGGAAGAATCCTTGAGGACCCCTTGTCTTACTGAGATTTCTAGTAGAGATCTCACCTCTTCTAGGGCTTATTTACCATGATATGTTGTATATATATATATATATATATATATATATATATATATATATATTCCTATAAGGCATTATTTTGATTTGACATGTTATGTTATGTTTGTATTTGTGAGGAGCATAGGGGTTGTCTATGCCTTCTTGACCAAACATGTTATTTTGATTAGAGAACATGTATAAGTTATGCTATTGAGTATTTGTAGTTGGTCATATGATGTAATGATATGATTAATCATGTTAGTTATTATTGTGTAATATGATTTGTATGTGAGATGACTTAAGTAACGGATTGCTAGAGGCCAAGGATGTAAGTAAGATGATAACTTGGATAACAAAAAATGTATATTTTGAGTGAGTGGTTAAGGTTTATAAGGATAAATCTTATTAACTAAACATAAAGGGAATGCGTGGCATTCATCTTTCTAAAGCAATATGTCCTAAGAAACCAACCGAAAGGGAATGCATGGAAAGGATTCCATATGCATAAGCAATTAAATCTATCATGTATATTATGCAATCTACAAGACCAAACGTCTCTTATGCTTTGAGCATTACGAGTTGATACTAGATAAACCCTGGAGAAGGTCACTATACGACCGTAAAGATTATCCTAAAGTACTTGAGAAGGTCTAAGAATCAGTTTCTGGTTTATGGATGTAATAGTGAGTTCAAAGTGAAGGGGTTCACTGATGCAAGCTTCCAAAGTGACAGATATGACTGTAAATCACAGTCAGGCTTTGTCTACACCTTAAATGGTGAGCAATTTATTTGAAAAATTCCAAACAGGAGACCACGACAGACTCAACTATCGAGGCAGAATACATAGCAGCTTCAAAAGCGGCTAAAGAGGAAATCTGGATCAAGAAGTTCATTATTGAACTTGGCGTGGTTGTTATCATCGTTGATCCAATACCCATGTATTGTGATAACACCAGAGCTATAGCTTAGGGTAAGGAACCCAGGTCTCATCAGAGGTCCAAACACGTGCTCCACAAGTATCACCTCATCTGAGAGATTAGTGATAGACCGAACATAAAGATGGATTACCTTCCCACAGATGAAAATCTGGTCGATTCTTTGACGAAGGGTCTTTCTCAAAGAACATATGATAGTCATTATGAGTCTTTAGGTTTGACACGTCGACTTGATTATCTCTAAGCTAAGTAGGAGATTGTTAGTATGTAGGTGTCCTAGAGATAATCTGTTTTATCTAATGAACACCTTGTACTATTTTGGTATTTCATGATTTATATATTTGAGCATACTTTATCTTTATCATATTTATGTCTCGCCTATATTTTACGATCAATATTCATTTAAAGATAAATGCCCTAGGGATAGAACATGTGTTCACTTGAGGACCCATGATAAGATCATGGTTATGAAGACTCGAGGACACTACATGTCTATTGCCTAAAGCTTGTTCCTAGTCTTAAATGACCAAGAAAGGGAATTGGTGATCTCAATAAGACTAGTACGACATCTTCTACTTGTATGGAGATACAAGATAGGGACCTCATGGAATGCAGGCATGGTGATGCCTTAGCTGATGTCGTGGGTTAATCTGTTAGGGAACATATGGCACTGAACTGATCCACCGAAAGACTCCACAAGGATTCATTGTAGAGAGTATCATGTATTTGTAAAATCTCTTATCGTTTGCTAGTTCAGATCATCTTAGACTTGAGGATGTCATCGAACACTATGTCCTATGGTTATGCTTTAACTATATAACTCTATCCGCCTGAAAATGAGGAGAACAGTGTACTCTTGGGTATAACTTCAATACATGAGTATAGATGGACATGTCGATAGAACTCACAATCCCTACAAGGACTAATCGTTCACAAGACTGGTAGGGGTTGGATGACTTCTAGTTGACTCAGAAATCTATGTATAGTAAGAGATCATGAGGAGTCATGATCTGTCTTAAAGTCATCAGAAGAAAATTCCTAGTTATGTGAAAAGCTATATTTAGTCAATCAAGAGAGATGATACTCTATCCTTACTCTCGACTAAATGTGAATGACGATGTGAGGGATGATGCCGACACAGTATCCAAATAAGAAAGATAGATCACTTGATCAACTCAATTAGTTATGGGGCCGCAGAGCATTGCTCGTGTTTTATGTGGTCATTAGATAAATTGAACCCGTTAAAGGAGTTTAATTGGTCTAAGTTTATTTATGTCAGGGATTAATTAGGCCTAAAGGGTCACACACTAAGGTTATTATTGATTGCTTATATCTAGCTAGTTTGGGCTAGTAATTGTTATTGGGATTTTTCTAAGACTATAGATGTAATTAGGTTAGAGTTGGACTATAAGCTCAATAGGACCATGAACCCCATTGGGATATTAATGAGAAATTGGTTTCTCCACTAATGGGCCCAAATGCGTTGGAAGGCCCAATAGGGTCTTGGGTCCTAGTAAGTCAAAGAGTTGACTTGGCCAAAATGAGCTGGAAGGCCCAAAATGACTTGGGTCATGGGTCTTTCCAAGATAAGAAAAGTAGTGCATCTCTTGACTAGTAGGGCCGCTCCCTCTTTCTTCATCTCTTCCTCTATTGTAGCTTCTCTCACCTAAACCTAAGACAATATTATAGTCTTGAGAAAAATAACCTAAACACTTGAAAGCGACCACCTTGCCACTGCCTAGCAAGCTTCCAGGGAAAATGAGGACTCATGGAGAAAATGTTTATCAAAGGCAACCAAGAGGTTGCCGTGTGGATTACCGTTAGAAGGAGTCATATTCTTTGACGTCCTCAAGTGAGAAAAGGTACAAACTTTAATCCTACGTGTTTTAATGGGTAAATCTTGGGCATGAACAAATGAGAAGCATAAATGGTTTATGTTTTTTTGCATTGAATTTTTTTTCCACCTTCATGTGAGCACACCAAGGTTCGACCTTGGTGTTGCCTTTTTTCAACTTTCATATGAGGCTTTAACTGCGTAGATGCATACGCAATAACTCGCCTCTCCTGCATTAGTACACAACCCAACCCTTTCTTTGAAACATCACAATACAATTCAAATTCACCCTCAAGTTCTAGAAGAGTCAGCACAAGAGCTATTGTCAATCTCTTTTTCAAATTAAGGAAACACTATTCATATTTCGGAGTCCACACAAAAGGAGTATCCTTCCATGTCAAATGGGTCAATGGAAAAACCATTGTAGAAAATTCTCAATAAATCCGGTTAGTTTTGATTTCAATCACAGTCTTAGGCTGCTTGACACGAGCTGTCGAACTCGCGCAAATTAAAAATTATTTTTATTTAGGGTTCAGAAAATTTGTAGTAGAGTGGAAACTCTAAGTCGTCTCTCAAGGAAATTTGCTTGGGTAAAAATCGATTATCAAAACAGAAATTAAAGGGGGGGTTTTGGATTTTGTTGAATAATCAAAAGGCAGAATATAAAAATTTGGATTAAAAATTCGTAATTAAAACTAACCAACCTAAGGTTAGGGTTCCATGGACGTCTTTCCTTGGCTGAAAAATTACCAAATTCGTGATTAATCTCAATTAAATCAGAATCCTTATTTTCAATTGAGAACAATCTGATCATCAAATCTGATGATCATTCTTTCCCATAATCGCGATCGCGAACCTCAGATCGAATATCCACAATCGCACGATATCGATCTGAGTTAGGGTAAAGAAATGAATCTAGCTAGAGAATGATCGCTGATCCTCTAGACAAATCCATGGAATCCCTTCCTCTTAGGTTGATTAAAAGGTTCTTAGCCTCGCATGGCTAAGGTAAACATGATTAAGAATAAAATAAACAGAAGAAGAAAAAGATGAAGAGAAAGTGCTTTGATCCCAAAATACGAAAATTCAGAATACCAAATGTTCCCTACTCAGCCGCTATATATCCTACCCAAATTGGATTAGGGTTAAGTTCTGATCGGCCCATCTGATAAAAATGCGAAATAAAATAATAAAAATAAAATAAAACTTAAAACTTGGCTATGGGCCACTTAAGTAATTGGGTCTTAATTCAAATTACAAGTCTAAAACTTCAGCAAAACGTGTCCGACTTGGCGCAAGAAATCAACCAGCTTCCAGATCGAATTGGGCTTCGATCTCTTCATAAGAATTGTACCCTCTGTGTTAACTGAAAAACCCAACAAGAACGGAGTCAATCCGACAACTGTGGACCAAGATATGACCAAAATACAGAAGTAACGTAAAGCTGAAAAATTCTGACGAAAATAAATTAAACCCAATCAAACACTAAAAATGTAAATTAACTCAAAACATCATTATTTTATTCAAATAAATCCTAAAAATACTAATCAAGAGTAACAATTAAGTGCAATAAAATATGAGTTATCACTGCTCCTTGTTCATTACCGCTTCTATTTTACTTGGGTTCACCGCAACACCATCAACAAAAATCACATGACCCAGAAATTGCATCTCAGAGAGTCAAAACTCACACTTTGACGGTTTGACATACAACTATTTCTCCTCCAAAACTTGCAACACAGTCCTTAAATGATTGCATGTTTTTCTTTGCTCTTAAAGTAAATTAAGATGTCATTAATAAACACAATAACAAACTAATCCAGATAAGGTTTGAATATGGGATTTATGTAGTCCATGAACACCGTCAGAGCATTAGTGAGTCCAAAAGGAATAACCTGGTACTCAAAATGTTCGTACTTGGATTGGAACGCCCTTTTAGGCACATGCTCTGGCTTAATCCGGATCTGGTGATATCTGGACCAAAGGTCAATCTTGGAGAAGACATTAGCACCCCAAAGTTGATATGAAAAAGATCGTCAATTCATGGCAGAGGGTACCTCTTCTTGGTAGTAACTTTATTAAGCTGTCGATAGTCCGTGCACAGTTGCATGCTACAATCCTTTTTCTTTACAAAAATGATAGTTGCTCCCCACGGAGACACACTAGATCGAATGAAGTTCTTCGCAGAAAGTTCCTCAATGTGCTTCTTCAGCTCAGCCAATTCCAGTGGTGACATTCGATATGGAACCAAAGAAATAGGCCCCACAGCAAGTAGCAAATCAATGGAGAATTCAATCTCCTTCTCAGGTGGAAATTCTGGTATTTCATCCGAAAACACCTCCACAAACTCCTTCACCACCGGAATATTCAAAATATCTTCTTCTTTCTCTCCTACAATAATACCCACAAATATGTATCCCAAAGCCCTAACCGTCAACACCTTTACTGTCTGACAAACAGATAAGTAGGGAGAATGACTAACAACAGGGTCAACAGGAGACAATATCAATCTCTTCCGACAATAATCAATCATTGCACAGTTTTTAGCTAACCAGTCCATACCCAAAATCATATTCACAGTTACCAGGGGTATAACAATAAAATCCACAGTATAACCCATGTCTCCATATTTAAACTCAACATTTTTACATATAAATGAAGAATTGCCCACCTCCCCGGTAGTAGTATTAATACGCATAGAGGGAATCATCTTTGTCTAGGTTAGGTTAAACATCTTAGCAACATAGTCCGCAACAAAGGAATGTGTCACTCCAAAATCAAACAAAACAGATAAATCATGACCGTGAATATAAATTATACCTTTCACAAGATTCGAAGCCTTGTCAGATTGTTGAACGTTGTAGTAAAGATACGTCCAACTGTAAGAGCAGATGACAAGGCTTGCAGATTCACAGCCTTCCCAGCATTCTGAGTACACTCACGTCCAAAGTGGCTAGATTTACCACACTTGAAGCAAACATTCTAAGCTAACCAACACTGGCCTTTATGATACATTTTGCATTTCTCACACCGTGGAGTATAATACTTATCAGTAGATCCTCCCCTAGGGGCTCCACCTTTTTTGAATTTATTATAAGGTTGCCTCACTTGCAAACCTTTACCCTTGTTGTTATTTCTCTAGTTAGAACCAGAACAACAAGTAGTCTTCTTGACCTCATTATCTCAAGTAGTAGGATGTTTTGGATATTTCTTATACACAGTCTCAACTCGTTTACACTGGATAATCAGATGAGCAAAGTCTCTAATAGCAGTATTGGACATGCTCTTAATAACTTTCTCACTAAGTCCCCTCTGAAACTTACCAGCCAAGAATTTTGGGGTAGGCAAAGTCTCACCATAATTAGCAAACTTCATCAGTTCATTAAACTTTGCATCATATTAATCAACAGATAAGGAGCCTTGGCGCAGACAGTCAAATTCACCCTGCTTAGCTTCCTTAGCATCCCTAAGAAAGTATTGCGCATAAAACAGATTCTCAAATATGGTTCAAGCAAGCTCTTGCCCTTGTATCATAAAAGGTCTCGAAGCATTACACCACCATTTATGGGCATCTCCCTCCAGCATATAGGCAAAATACCTCAATTTATGAGGATCATGACATCTTATTACCTGAAAGATTTTATCCATCCCCTGAAGCCAGGTAGTAACCACATTAGGATCTCTAGAGCCAGTAAAAAAAGAGGCTTATGCTTCCTGAAAAAGATCATTCTTCTCTCTTCTACATCGGCCTTATCAACATGTTCAACGACAACAGTCTGCTGGCTAGCATCATCAATGTGATGACTAGCCTCACTCTCACCCTGCTAAGGAGTAAGAGTACATGTAGGAGTCGGAGTCACAGCAGCTGTGTGTGGAGGAGAATCAACTCTCTTATTTTCATTCTTCTCTTACCACATCTCAGTCATGAAGGTTTGAAGCAAATCTTGATTTGCTTTCATTAAATTTTCAGTCATTGTCCTATTTGCAGCCGTCGTCGTCTGCAAAGCAGCCAACTCTGTAGCCACATGATCAAGCTAAGGAGGATTTGCATTCGATGCCCCACGGTTGCCACGAAGCCTTCTCATGATGATTGCACATGTAACACAAAGGAATGAACTGATTAGACCCACACTATAGAATCACATATACAATAATCATGAAGAGTCTATAGACAACTACATAACACTAAACACAATCATACAATCTACAGAGTTCCCTAACAAACTGCTCTAATACCATAAAATGTAACACTTCGTTATCGGACTGGTGTGTTATCATCAATTATGATATTAAATGCAGTTACAATCACAGTAGTTAACTAAAATACGGAAAAAAAAAAATTTAATAGTGTTTACATTTTTAAATCAACCGTATTTAACAAAACTCCAAACTGTGATCATAACTCAAAATTGTTGTGAAAATATAAATTCTATTACAATTAACCTACATTAATCTTCACCATTTAAGTCTCTCTCTAACCATCATCTAATTACACTATCCACATTAATTTCTCCATCACTTTCACTCACTTTTCAATCATGAAAATTTGACCAAGTATCATAACTCCACACCTTAAATTATTAATTGATTTCAACCATTAAAACATCATTCTAAACAATAATTTCCAAAGGGATATATCTATTAAATGCCTCCAACAACACCCATCAACAACATATTCGAAATTTCATACCCATTTTCAATCCATCATAAATCTTAAGGAAAAGTTGAAATGCTTACCACCAATGAGTTCCTAGGATCCAAGAAAGTGGTATGCAAGCATCAAAGCAAGTCAAATGAGCTTCCAAGCCACTCACTCATCTACGCACTTAGGTCATGGGGTTCAAGGAGGAAAACTCTTCACACAATGCTCTTCAAGAAAAACTCACAACATGGAAATCACTCACAAGATGATGGTGAAGAACTTTGGTATTCAAACTTTCCTCTCAAAGTGTCTCTAGCTCACAATTAAAATTCAAGCTCTTGTTTCCACAAAAAATAGAGGGCTCGATTTGATGGGGAAGAGGGGGCTGCGAGCTAAGTGTGTGAGGGAAGAGAGAGAATCTAATGTGTTTTAATTGATTTAAGACACCTAGGAATGTAAAATACTAAAATGCCCTTAATGAGTCTATGTAGGGCAAAGGAGTTGCTCAAGATTAGAGTGTCTGTTGGGTTAGCTGGCGTTTGGATATATATACATATATATATATATATATATATATATATATATATATATATTGGTTTTCTGTTTAGAGGATGACTGTATATTTTTTGGTAGCATGACATATGGTCATGTTTATGTATAGTCTCTTTTTGGTATTAGTTAGTGTGATGTAAATGTTTGAGGGATGTATATGTATATATGGATATAGAATTGATATTAGGAATGACGCAGAGCAATATTCTATAGTATATCTGGTTTGGACTTAGCTGTTTTTCAGGTATTGAATATTTGAAGGGAATTGATCGCAGGCTAGTATGTTTTACAGTTGTTATGTTGTTCGTGTATCTCGATTGAAATGATACAGGATATCATATTCATATAGAGACTGTCAAGAATAGTCATTGGATAATTAAGTATTAGATTTATGCAGTTATGAGACTGTACAGATTAAAGTAAATTATGTGCAACGTACGTAAAGATAAATTAAATAGAAAATGTTTATTCGTTAATTATACGATGTAGCCTTTTCTAACCTTAAGTAAGTCTTCTGCTTAGGCATGTTATTTAATGCTGTGTTTTGAATCATATGTATGATAACTAATCGGTTGTAAACAGGGATGTTACACTGAAATTCCCAGTACCTGTTAACTCTCCCAAATGAGAGTTAATTTAGTATCATTATGATGAATTTGCTGCTTAAATTCCATATAAGTTATCTTGTTTGCATGATAATTAAGATAAATGTTGTATATTTATGATTAAGTGCTTTGAGATGACTAAGTATGGAAAATGAGACAATATTCCTTGATTGTGTATATGAATAGATGACTTGTTGAGTGTTTGTCTTTGTAGGAAAAATCGACTTCTGAATGCTGTAACAGAGAAACTGACGAAGTAATGATATAGCAATCAGTACAGCATGACAGTATGGACAAAGGAACAACTGAATTTTCAAAATTCAAAAGTTAGTTATTCCGCAACAATTGATAAAACACCAGCAAGCAAGGATCAAGGACGCTCTTGAAGATTAACTCTTATCCTAAAATTGCTAGGATCAATAAACTCGTACCTAGTCGACAACAATATTGGCACAAGAAAATCAAGAAGATCAAGATCTTATCCAATCAAGTGCCAACAGCATAAGAAAATAGGAATAAGATAAGGCTGCAGCAACACGATTCATGAAATCTCACTCCCAAACCTAAGACCTAATTATCCAACCACTTTATCTATTTAAAGAGAAGTCCCCCACGGAATCAAAAGGTTAGACAAGTTAGAAGGAGGTCGAGAAGTCAGAGAAACAAGGAGGGAAGCGAAGTCAAGTCAGAAGGGATGTTTTAGAGAGAGAAAGTAAGATTCTTGGAGAAGGAAGAGCTGCTGGAGCGTTGCTGGAGCAAGACCGTGACAAAGTATTATAACAACATTCGTTTTCATCTTCTTTTCTGTCTTTTAATGAGTTCTTTATTCCTCTTCTCTGTTTTATTTAATTCCATTATGAGCTAAATTGCTCTATAGGTTAGGTGATAAAGTACCTATGTTGTAACATTGAGATGTATGCCTAAACTTTGTTTTTATTAATGTTTAATTAGTTTTTCAACGAGTTTGCTTATTCTTATTCACGTATGCATGTCGAGAGATATATATGTGATATTGAGGAGGTTGGGACCGAGAGGTTTCCGAATCCAGACCTTTGTTGAATTGTGTGGATTAATTAGGTTAAGAATAATTTGATTAAGTTGTGGGTAGAGAGATCATTCACACCACATAGCTTTTGAACTTGAGCTTTAACAGTTCAGTAATTAGTTTGGCCATAAAGATGTGAGAATTAGTTATTGGGTATATATGTTAGGTTGGTCAAAAGCCCCAGCATACTTTAGTGTTCGGTTACTAATTAAACATTGATATATCATCGTTAAAGCATTATTTTAGTATTGATGTATCAGGGAAATTGAACCTGACCTATATATCATCCATCACCTTAATACATTTGAAATTAGTTTACTGTTTTCTTAGTTTTAATTATCTTTTATTTTATAAATCCAATCATCAAAATCAATCTTTTCTTGTATTTTTTTTACTTGAATAGTTCACACTTTATAACTAATCTCGGTGGGAACGTTATTTGGACTCACACATCTCTTTATTACTTGTGACACGTGCACTTGCGTATTTGTGTGGTATATTCAATTGATTACAAATTGTCAGGAAAGGAGTTGGCCATCTCTGTTCTTGTGTGATTAATGTACAAAGTATTGCTAACGACTATAAATATAACACTAGCTGAGAGACAACCCGGTATTTTAATTAGTTCCTTAGCATGAACGAAGTTTTGGGATGGTCTCTCTTCTTCACTTGAACCCCATTTTGGGGTAGGAACGGCCATACCATATACCATATCATGTACACGTACACCAACTTCATCATATGTTATGAAACATTTCAAATTTCACTATTTAATGGAAGCTCCCAGTGGCAACGGTTGAAGCCTTGGCCTCATCTTCTGCCTTTGGTGTAGGCAACAGGACAATTGCCATTATAGCACTCACGACAGCAGCCACTGCACCCACCACGAAAGCTGGCAAATTGCCACCACCGAACAAGTTATCCCAAGGTCCACTCAGTGCTGAAACAATCATCTGCATACAGAGAAATTTATACATAATCAGTCAAATAATTCCAAATAATATTAATTTTTGACATTATATGTATCAAGTGTATTCGAACCTGTGGAATGACGATGGCAAGATTGAGGACTCCCAAAGACAAACCTGAAAATTTCGAAACAAAAATGAGCATAATTGGCTTTACGAATTAACCCAAATTTGATAAAAAAAAATTATTTAAATAAGGGCATGTGATATAAAACTTGTTTTAAAATTGGGAAATATAGCACAAATAATACATAGTTGTAATTTTAAAAGTTATTTGATGAGTTAAAACTAACACTAACAATATGTGGTATGTGGTAGAGAGAGAAAAATTAATTTTAATATTATAACTATATATTATTAATAATACATGATATTAATTGATTTGAGAAGAAGTCAGGGACCTTATAATTATTTTATGAGTAAGTTTACCTTGGCCTGCTCCTGTAGCGCTCGAGTAGATTGATGCCAGAGCAAAAGGAACGCTGAAAGTAATCTGAACACATGCACCACAAATTGTACGTATTAGTTTGCGACACATCATCATTAAGCCTCATTTTTTAATCCAACCTCAGCCAAGGAAAAATTAATATCTTTTATAACATTTTAAAATGTAATATCAAATCTATTCATAAATTATGTAACATTTGGCATAACCTGCAAAAATTTGTATTATATATGTAAATAATTCTTTAATAATAATAAAAATAATATTTCTTCTATCCGATAAGATAAAATTATTCCGTGTGATCCAAAAATGAGTTATTTAAAAATTGAATTTTTTTGATCATAATAAAGATTAATGTAACTCCTAATATGTTAAAATTATAAAAATTAATTATTATATAATCTCTTAATTATAAATTAGTTTATTATAATTAATGGAGGTGGTTAGGAATAAGAATATATATAGAGAATAATATTACCGCAAGAGGGATACCAAGAACACCAAAGAAAGCCAAGGCACCAGCCTTAACAGCCTCAGAGGGTGACCCTGCGACATGGAGGCCAACATGGCGTTCGTGCTCAGCTTGTTTGGAGATAACAACAGTCATTGCCATGCCAATTGCGAGAATGAAGTTCACAGTAGCCCACAGCCTCTTAACACCACCAAGCATTTTACCCAATGGCTCAATAGCCAAAGACATGAAACCCAAAACGACAGCGTTAATCATTAGACCCAATGAACCAGCGCGGACACCAGCGCCATATGCAGCATCACCGGCATCACCACCGTACACCTCACGACCCATCCAATCAGTGTCGAACAAGAAGTAAGGGAACCATGCAATCCAGTTGATAGCTGTCACCAACATGAGCATCCACATTGGCTTCTTGAGTTCCTTAAATGCACCGCATATTAATCGACCAAAGCATGATGATGAAGCTGTTTCTTCTTCGTCGACGACATTGTGATCACGTGGGTTAATTGGTGCGTCATGCACGACAACGAGAGCGATCACAGCGAGGACAAGGAGAAGAAAGATGGAGAAGAAGAAACAAGTCTTGAGGTTAGCGCAGAACACGTCACATGCTTTGGTTTGTGTGAAGGGGAAGATTTTATGGAGGCCGCTGTAGGATCCGGCGGCGTAACCGAGGACATTGCCGACGGCCATGAAGAATGAGAACAAGGCATTTCCGACTCTAATTTTCTTGTAGTCGCCGGCGGAGAGGTCGCCGAGGAAAGCGCGGCATGGTCCTTGCAACATGTTGTTAGCCACGTCGAGGATCCAGAAGCCGATGACGAAGATTGCAACGGCGCGTGGGCGGGTTTTTTTGGTGAGGTCGTCGCCGAATGAGTAACCAAGGTCGGCGGCGAAGCCAATGAGGAATACAGCGATTGCGACGGCGAGGGAGCCAAAGAAGATGAAGGGACGGCGGCGGCCGAATCTGGAGGTGCAACGATCGCTGTAGTAACCGGCGATAGGCTGAACGACCAAGCCGGATATGGGCCCACAGAGCCAGATGAAGGAGGCCCACATGTGTGGGACACCGAGCAGCTGAACATATGGTGTCAACAGGGAGAGTTGAAGGGCCCACCCGAATTGTATACCAGCGGCGATGGATGCAACGACTATCATCTTGCCGAGTGGACTTGGTTCATTGCATTTTGTAGACTCCATGGTGAGAAACCTTGAGAGAGGGAGAGAGAGAGAGAGAGAAAGAGAGAGCAGTGTGTTGGAAAAACAAGGGATCACTTTGTGAATTTATAATATGCAGGATGGGTTCGATGGTACGTTCTGCATGTAAATCGAAATTGTTTGTGGTAAATTGGTATAAATGGATGGCTATGCTTATCCTTTTCTTAACTGTTTGCTTGATTAGTAATGTGTTGGGTGTGTGTTAGAACTTAGAAGAGCTTGGGCATGAGAAAGAAAGGATCAAAACTAACAAACTGATTCTGTTATTACAATTTTGCATGCCTTACAATTCACAGCTAATGGCTATATATACATATATGCAATAACTACTTCATGACACTAATACAACAGAATGTAACCACCCTTAACCTACTCACTTTTACAATAAGCCTACTACATCGGATGCTAACATACTACAGCTAACAGATACTTATACTACAGCTAACAGAATTGAATCCAATAGAAAATGAAATACATTTTATATGTTTAAAATTACTTTTTATTTAATTTTTAAATTCTAATTTTATTATCTTATATTATTTTATATTTAGATAGATATTAAATTTATTTGAGATTGACTAAAACACAAAACAAAGTTTATCATGCTTAAATCCACTTCACTGAAATAAAAATCGCATAAAAGGGGAACTTTAAATTTCAGGATTACGTAAACTAACTAAGTTGGCTTTTACTCCAGAGTTGTAAGGGATTTAAATAATATTAATGGTTGGAGGAATCAGGAGTACGGATTTTGTTGTCCACACAGTACGCAAAACAGTTGTCTTAAACCATTAGTTAATTTAATTAAGAGCATAACTCTTCACCTCATTCATGAATTACATTACTATTTCAGTCTCATTACCAAAAAGTGAAAAAAAAAGAAAAAAAAGAAAAGAAAAGAGAAGAAAGCACCGCATTGTAATGAACCATTGATCAAAAATGAGGAAAGTACAAACACAACAATTCTGTGGGTAGATACAGTAATTGTGTAGTACATTTATTTATTTAGAGAAAGAGAAAGAGAGAGAGAGAGAGTGTCTTTGGAGTATTTCAGAAGCTCACTGCTTCGCTGATTTTGAGGTAATGTAAGAGAGTGTGTAATACATTTATTTATTCTGCGTCTTGTGGATGGCAGCATGCGGAAGTGATTGCTGACACGTGATACATACAGTATTGTGTTCTTTGTATATGATTTTGCAGAACAAGGACCAAAATGTCATCTTTTGGTAGGGTTGGCAAAACGGACAAACCTAGCTCAACTCGATTTAACCTGCGTTCAACTCGAAAAAAATGAGCCGGATTAGGATTGACTCGAAAAAATAGAAAAAAAAAATTTCATTGATGCTATAACTTCTAAATTTTTTCCTTAAATTATTAATTCATTCAATACAAAGACATTATACAGATAAACCATAGAAAATTCCTCTTGCATTTGAACTTGGACTTATTGGCACCACATTGACACTGTCACACATACTATAAAAAAGGTCTTTAATGCACGGTTTTGGACTTATTGGCAGTTGGCGGGGATTTTCGTTTGGGTCTTTCCAATAGGAATTTTAAGTTTTAGCTTTCCACTTTACCTTCATTAATTTTTATACTTTGATATTAAAAAAAAAACCATAACCCTCGAGCCAACCCGTTTGACTCGTGGGTTGGCTTGGTTTTTTTCGAGCTGAAATGAGTCGGGCTGACTCGAGTTACTAACTCATTTTTCCTAACCCAACCCGGCTCATTTTAGCCGGGTTACGAGCCAACCCGATGGGTTGACTCTTTTTTGCCAAGCCTATCTTTTGGCAAAAAATTTATCCAAATACCACGCGAACAGTACTTTTTACCAAACTGTCACATAAGCATAATTCGCTACGACAGGTAGCATATTATGTTCGCCAATAATTTTATGACATATGGCACACTTTCGCAAGAAAAAAGCTGACGTGTCATAATTCGCTACCACTGGTAGCAAATTTGGTCTGCAATATGGCCACGTGTCACGAAATCATTGGCCATGAAATTCGCTACCAGTGGTAGCGAATTATGACACGTGGCAGTCTGGTAAAAAAATATTGTTCGCGTGGCATTTGGGTAAAATTTTTGATAAAACGTGGCATTTTGGTCACAAATCCTGATTTTGCATGGAACATGATTGTGAGAGTAACGCGTCCCAGTCCAATGATTGACGTGCCAGAAGCATTGCATGGGACGCGGTACCCATTGTGTCATGTCTTAATACGTCTCTCACCCTAACGTGTCGTTATGCATTATTTAGGTAAAACGTTTGACTAAGAAATTATTCCGGTCAAACATTATAAATATTACATTACCAAGGTCAAAAGGCCGTTTTTTGCCTGAGGATGTGCTCTGCCATTTTCTGTCTTTTCTGCCAACCAAACAAGCTGTTGCCACAAGTACTCTCTCCACAACCTGGAAATCACTTGTTAAGTAAGCGTTAAATGCTATTTTAATGGGTTTAAATTTGTCAGTTATGGATAGTCTATGAGTCATGAGGTTAGCATTTATTTTAGGAGTTTTGAAAGGTTAAGAGTCAGTCGTTATTTTTTGTTATTAATGTTGAAGTCTCTCTTTAGTTTCTTGTGTTAGTTAAAATATTGAAGAGTCAGTTGTCTCTTGATTTTCTTATGTGAGTTATGAAGTTAAAGTGTTATGTTTATTAGGGGTATAATGGCTGATGTTAAGAGTAGTTAATTAGTGATGTTATGAGGGTGTTATGAGACTCTTGATTAGCTTCGTAATGAGTCTCTTCATTGGTACTTTCAGTTTTTTGTGTTGTATATTAATAGGCTTGATGTAATACATAATTGAGAAGCAACAAAGTTTAGTAAAATATTTTTATAGAAGTTTGTTCTCTTTCTCCATAAGTCCTCACGAGATTGTTGAATAGTTGTTTTATTTGTTAGTTCTGTATTTGAGCGATCCTACAAATTGGTATCAAAGCCAATGGAGGTTATGACCAGTCATGTGCGTTGCCTCGTCTGACGAAGGTAAACTACGAGAATTGGAGCATCCAAATGAAAGCTCTTCTTGGATCCCAAGATAGTTGGAAGATAGTTCAAGATGGTTTCACAGAATCGGAATCTACCGCAGGTTATACGACAGCTCAAAACAAGGCGTTGAAAGAGACGCGATCCAAAGACAAGGCGGCATTGTACATGCTGTTCCGAGCTGTTGACGAGTCAGGCTTTGAGAAGATTGCGACTGCTGCAACTTCAAAAGAAGCGTGGGACATTTTGGCAAATGTCTACAAAGGAGCTTACTGTGTTAAGAAAGTTCGATTTTAAACTCTTCGCGGCGAGTTGGAAGAAATGAAGACGAAGGAGTTGGAAGGTGTATAGGTTGAGAAAATGATCAAGGTTGATCAAGATTCTTATAAAATTCCATTTTACATTGGTTTCTCATGCATCAGTTGAAAGTTCTTAGCACAGTGGACGGTCTCCATCAGTCTGCATTAGTTGAAAGTTCCTAGCACTTTATTTTCCTCCTAAATCTGTCTTATACGTTGCACTATATCAGCAACTTTTTCAGATATCATTATCATATTTAATTGTTCTTCATATGCAGCACAACGACGTTTGCACTTTTGCCTTTCATTGTACAACTCATGGATTCTCTTATCTTTCTCATCCTGTGGCAAAAATCATCACTATAAGTTTGAGGAACTAAAGTTGAAACAAAAAGAAAATAGTTTTTAATATGAGGATATACTGATTTGAAATTTAAAACTAATGTGTTTAAGGGAAAACTTCAAAAATAATCCTGTAACTTTCCTCATAATCATTTACCCCTCCCTAAATTTTGAATCATTTATCCTACTGACTTAATTTTTTTATTACTTACCCCCTAAGTGAGGGGATAAGTGATAAAAAAACTTTAAGTAAAGGGTAAGTGATAATTGTTTTTTAAATAAGAGTGTAAATGACTCAAAAATCTTGCCAGGAGTAAAGGATAATTGAGAAAACTCATAAGGATTTTTTTGTAGTTTTTCCTTTTTGTTTAATTGATATACTGATTTGTTTAATTTAATACTAATGATAGTATTCAAAAATTTTGTGTATAACCTATCTGAGTAAATGTCAAAAATTAATATGAGTTATTAATTAGTAATATATTTATTAACATTTATTATAGGGGAAGGATATTGTAACAACCAAGTAGTGTTACTACCAATCAATTTCATCGTTAGATCAATTATGTTGATCCAACGATTATATTTATTTCCATCTTTGTATAGTTATGATTCTCCATATTTAATACTTTATATTTATTTTCATCTTTATATGGGAAATCATAACCATACAAAGGTGAAAATAAATATAAAGTATTAAATATAAGAAATCATAACCATACAAAGATGGAAATAAATATAACCGTTGGATCAACATACTCTCGATCTAATGTAGTAATATTGATAGTAACTCTAATTGTTGATTGTTACAATATTCTATTTTAAAATCCGATTGAACCTGATTAAATCACTGACCCAATACCTCGACCGAGTCGAGAAAGATTGGTTTTAAAACACTGGTTTGGCCTTACACCCTAGGGTAAAAACAAACCCTTAAGGGGGTGTTTGGTTTGGGGTATATTTTCAGAATGATAGATATATGAGTAGTGGGAAACTAAGAATGGTGCGTTTGGTTCGCTGTCCTTCTTCATTTGCGTAGGAAACGAAGATGCATAGGAAACCAAGATACATAGCATTTTGTCCTCAAAAAGCCGGCCATAGAAACCAATTTGCAAGGTGATATTGTGGAATACCTCCACATTTGCTCACTCACTGTACTACCAAAAAGACCAGCGTACCCCATCTTTCTCCTTCACACCGCACAGCGAGCCTGCTTCTCAGGGTGGAAGCCCTTTGATAAAAAGTTCTATTTATCAGATGGTTAATGGCTTGATCCTCGTGTACTCTCTCAGGTTGTGAGTTTTCAGATGTTTCACTGCAAGTGATAAAAAAACTCGTTTGATAAAAATTGATACAAAAAAGATCAATTTTTTTTATCAAATAACATTGTCGTGGGTTAAGTAAGATAAATATTTTGTTGTTGAATGTGATGTTTGCTGAAGAACAGAAATTTTGGTAATTTCTTTTCTGAAATAGATCATATATTTTCTCTTAGCAAGACCTGTTTGGTGTTGGTTCCTGTTCTTTGCATAAATATGTATGCTGGGATTTCTTTGTAGAACATTAACTTTGATCCTTCCTTGACATCTCCTAACTTTTACTCTGTTGACGCAACAATAAATCCTTGCCTTCGTTTACAGATACAGAGAGAAGATATGGTGGGATTGGAAGACACTAGTTGGTTAGGTTGGGAAAGGACAAGGGGTGTCCTCCCTGTTCATTAAAACATTTATATGTTACCTACGACCAAACATAGATTTCATGAAAGTTATCTAATTTCTTCGGTAAAATTTTTTCCAATCAAACAACATTTTTTTACATTTATCTACCTATCTCACTTTTCATCCATTTCCCTATATATCACATTTCTCTTTTGTTCATAAAATTTACCCTAAACCAAACAGCCCCTAAATATCGCGAGTTTCGCCTATTGCTACCTTCTCCTCTATCATGCCACATTTTTTGTGATAACTATGGCTGATAGGATTAGCGCTTTGCCCGAGGATGTGCGTCGCCACATTCTTTCTTTTCTACCAACCAAACGATCTGTTGCCACAAGTATTCTGGAAATTACTATGGCGCACAGTCCCCACTCTCGACATCAGCGATTTAAGTGACCTCAGGTCTATCTATAGACAGAGTCACGATCCCCGCTTTGTTCGGTACGTTAACGCAGTAATCCTCTCGCGAGACTTGCGCCAACCCATCCAAAAATTCCGCCTCCACTGTGATTCTTCTTATTATGGTCCTATATATATCAACATATGGGTTAATGCTGCTATACAACGCAGAGTTGAGCACATAAACCTCCAACTGCGTAATAAATTCATCAACTTGCCCTCTTCCATTCTCAGCCATAGGACCCTCGTGGTTCTCAAATTGAGGGGATCAATACAAGTGGAAACTCTTTCAATTGTTGATTTTCCCTCACTTAAAGTCCTGCATTTGAATAGCATTGAATTATTAGAAGACACATATCTCGCAGAGCTTGTGTCTGGATGCCCGGTTCTTGAGGATTTGGAAGCAAAGGATATTTTTTGGTTAAAACCTTCAATTGTGGGGAAGTTTAAAAGGTTACCCAAGTTGGTCTGAGCAGATATTGAAATACATCATATTCCCTTGAATGCAGTTAATAATGTAGAGTTCCTGCGCATTGAACGGGTATTCAAAATGTGATTTATATGTCATTACTTTTCATTTTTTGAGGTGAATGGTATATTTAATGTTTTGTTATTGTAACCTTACAGATAGATGCTGTGGTAAATGACATCGTGATGGATATGATGAATAATGACGAGGAAACCAAATCTTGTGTCAAAGACTTTATTCCCATGTTTAATAATTTAACTCATATTGAACTCTGCTATCACTGGAATACTAAATATTGGCTTGATGTAGTAGAAGTGCTCAAACATTGCCCCAAACTTCAAAGTCTTGTCATTGATCAGGTATGCTGAGTTTTAAGTTTTAACTATGATTTCCATTTTTATCTTTTCTTTACATGTTTTTATTAATTTTATTTTATGTCTGTTGTTAACTGAACCAGGTATCCAGTGGCAATTATGACGAAGGGGAAGATTGGCCATCCCCAGAATTTGTACCTGAATCCATTTCATTACACCTTAAATCCTGCAGTGTTATTGGATTTAAAGGCTTGGAAGGTGAGTTTCGATTTGCAAGACTTATTATGCAGAATGCAAGACTTTTAAGGACCATGACAATTTGCTTTAGCGTTACTGCAAGTGTAAGGGTGAAGCGCATAATGTGGAAAAAGTTATCCTTGTGCACACGCCGCTCTGCCACATGTAAACTTTCATTGAGCAGTTGCAAGTAGTTCCTCCATGTCTTCTATTAGAATATTTGATTTACCTTTTTTTATTTTTTTTCTCTGTTTTTAGTTATAACCAATTAGTGGTGCTCTTTATTTTTTCTGTTTTAGGCACATGGTTTGTTACTCTTTATTTTTTTCTGTTTTATGCACATGGTTTGGTACTGCCAACGTGTATTCCTCTGGCAGGGAGATAGACTGATATATATACAGTCCTCTTTGTACCTTTTTTCTTTCAATGAGAATACAATGTGAATATTCAGATACAATGTGTGATATCATTCTCTGCAACTAATATGGTATCAGTAGTTTTATACACCTTGTAGCCCTTGCCTTTTCCATGGCACGTGGCAACAACCGTCCCTCACCCACTGACGCCTCTTCTGCTACTTCAGGAACGCCCAATTCCATGGACGATTCCTCAAGTCCTTATTTCTTACACAGTAGTGATCATCCAGGATTAGTTTTGGTTGCTCACTCCCTTTCCGGTTCCAATTTCAATTCCTGGAACCGTGCTATGAATCTAGCTTTAACTGCTAAAAATAAGATGATTTTTGTTGATGGTTCGCTCATTCGTCCCTCCCCCACTGACCTCTTATTTTCTTCTTGGAACAGATGTAATTCTATGGTGATTTCCTGGATTTTAAACTCTGTATCCAAGGAAATTGCTGATAGTCTTCTTTATTTTTCAAATGCATATGAAATCTGGTCTGACTTGAAAACTCGTTTCTCCCAAGCCAATGGTCCCAGAATTTTTCAACTGAAACAACATATTTCTTCTCTCTGTCAGGGATCATTGGATGTCAATAGTTATTATAAAAAGTTGAAATCCCTCTGGGATGAATTGCATGACTATGTTCCTCTTCCCCATTGCTCCTGTGGTGCTCTTCGTCATATGACTGATCATCGTGAGCAGGACCATGTCATTCAATTCCTTATTGGCCTCAATGATTCTTTTTCTTCCTCACGTGCCCAGATCCTCTTGATTGATCCCCTCCCACCTCTTGCCAAGGTTTTCTCATTGATTCTTTAGGAAGAACGCCAGAGACAACTGTCAGTTTCCTTGCCTGCTGCTGCCATTCAGCAATCCCCTCTTTTAGGCTCCATTACCACCTCTGCTTCGGCTTCTCCGGCAGCCTCTGCGGTGGCTGCCACCCAACGCCGATCTAGACCATATTGTACCCATTGCCATTTATCTGGACATACCCGTGAGAAGTGTTTCAAGTTACACGGGTATCCTCCAGGCTATAAGGCCAGAGTCCCAAGACCCAATTTCTCTTCTAACTCAGCCCAGGCCCATTATGTGCATGCGGGTTCTTCAGTCCCTAATTCCCCTGGTCTTCATTCTCCTTTGCACATCCCCTCTCACCAAATCCCTAATCCCCAATCTTCTTCCTCTGACCCTCCCCTAACATTTACACCTACCCAGTACAATCAGTTGCTATCGCTCATCCACACAGGGTTCTGCACCGTCTCCTCCATCTCCAGCTCCTTCCGCCGTCGAGACCTCTGCTTCAGTAGCCAGCTTCAGTGGTAAGCACTTACTTTCCTTCCCTCCTTCTTGCTAGATACTGGACACTGGTGCTACGCACCATGTGTGTGTTAAGCTTGATCTCTTTACTTCTTCCTCTCCCTCTGATTCTATTGTTTCTTTTCCAAATGGATCTTCTGATATTGTCTCATCTGTTGGTTCGGTTACACTTTCTGATTCTCTTATTCTCCTTAATGTTCTCTATGTTCCTTCTTTTTTCTTCAACCTCTTGTCCGTTAGTGCTCTGAGTCGTGATTCACCAGTGATTGCTAATTTCTCTTCTTCTTTCTGTTTTCTCCAGGACCGAGTTTCTTCACGGATGATTGGGATTGCTAGACGCCATGGTAATCTTTATCTCTTAGATAGTACCAATCTCTTTCCCAATACCAGCGTCCCATATCCCCTCTGTAATTCTTTTGCTGTTACAGATGCCACTTTATGGCATTCTAGGCTGGGACATCTTTCAATTTCTGTTTTGAACTCTATGAAAAATATTTTGGGTTTTTCAAAAACTTTACTCAGTGAGCATCATTGCTCTGTCTGCCCCTTAGCCAAACAGAAGCGTCTTCCATTCATTTTGGATCCCAAACTTTATGCCTCTCCTTTGACCTTGTCCACTGTGACATATGGGGGCCCTTTCATACCCCTTCTGTTGAGGGCTCTCGCTATTTTCTCACCTTAGTTGATGATTCAACTAGGTTCACCTGGACCTACTTCTTGCGCAATAGATCTGATTTTTCTGAGGTTTTTCCAGCCTTCTATTCCCTTGTTCATACTCAGTATAAGGTTTCTATTAAAGCCCTTCGTTGTGACAATGCTCTAGAATTTAATCTCTCCTCTTTTTTTGTCTCTAAGGGCATTCAATTGTTCCATTCTTGTGTCGAACGTCCTCAGCAGAACTCTGTGGTTGAGCGGAAGCATCAGCACCTTCTCAATGTAGCCCGAGCTCTCTTTTTTCAGTCCAAAATTCCTCTTCAATATTGGCAAGATTGTGTTCTTACCGCTGTTTATTTGATTAATAGGACACCTTCTCCTTTGCTTCATTCTCACACCCCTTTTGAATTACTCTGCCATAAGTCCCCTTCCTTTTCTCATCTTCGAGTTTTTGGGTGTTTATGTTACAGTTCTACACTTCCAAAATCCCGTCACAAATTTTCTCCACGTGCATTGCCTGCTGTGTTTCTTGGTTATCCTACAGGTTATAAAGGTTATAAGCTACTAGATTTACAATCCAACAGAACCTTTATATCACGTGATGTAGTCTTTTTTGAGCATATTTTTCCTTTTGCTATTAATTCTCCTGCATCCTCCTTCCCACTTGAATTCTCTCAATTACCTTCCCCTGCTGCTTCTGCCCCTACACCTACTCCTATTTCCACTAGTCCTCAACGGCCCAAACAGCCCCCTTCCCACCTTAGTGACTATGTTTGTTCTTCCTCCACATCACACCCCTTATCTAATTTTATTTCTTGCAACAGACTCTCACCTTCCCATGCTACTTTTGTCAATTCCATTTCATCTCATTTTGAGCCCACTGCTTATTTACACGCTTCCCAACTTCCGGAATGGCAGGCAGCCATGGACACTGAACTTTCTGCTCTTGAACACAACCATACATGGTCTGTTGTTTCTCTTCCTCCTGGCAAACAGGTTGTCGGTTGTAGATGGGTCTATAAAGTAAAATACAATTCAGATGGCACACTTGAGCGTTATAAAGCTCGTTTAGTTCCTAAGGGTTTCAATCAACAAGAAGGAATTGATTTCCTAGAAACCTTTTCCCCTGTTGCTAAAATCACTACTGTGCGTGTTCTCCTTGCTTTGGCAGCTGTTCATAACTGGTCTCTCACTCAGTTAGATGTCAACAATGCTTTCTTGCATGGTGACTTGCTTGAGGAGGTTTACATGCACCTCTCTCCAGGTTATTCCTCTAAAATCTCTCACCTTCCTCCTA
Organism: Gastrolobium bilobum; assembly: GCF_033153095.1. Lineage (NCBI taxonomy): Eukaryota > Viridiplantae > Streptophyta > Magnoliopsida > Fabales > Fabaceae > Gastrolobium > Gastrolobium bilobum. The sequence goes on along the minus strand of NW_026896098.1, from coordinate 110,224 downwards.
ATGCTGCTTGTCGTCTTCACAAATCACTCTATGGTCTTCGTCACGCCTCACGTCAATGGTTTGACAAGTTTTCTTCCACCCTCTCTGGTCTTGGTTTTCTGCAATCACAATCTGATTCTTCTCTTTTTGTCCATTCTTCTTCCATTGTTTTCATTGCTATTTTGCTTTATGTTGATGACATAGTCATTGCTTCAAATAATTCTGAAGAGGTACAACAACTTACACAAGTGTTACACAGCAACTTTAAATTAAAAAATCTTGGTGCTTTAAAATATTTTCTTGGCCTTGAAGTGGCTCGCAGTAAGTTGGGTATTTCTGTTTGTCAAAGACACTATGCTCTGGAAATTTTAAAAGACTCTGGAGATTTGGGATGCAAACCGAGAACAACTCCCATGGATGCTGGTCTTAAACTTTCTGCTAATACTGGTGATCTCATTTCTGATCCTTCCTCATACAGACGTCTCATTGGCCGCTTGATTTATCTAACTATTACAAGGCCTGATTTGTCATATGTGTTCTCTCATCTTAGTCAGTTTATGGCAGCACCCCGTGAGCCTCACCTTCAAGCTGCTCACAGACTTCTAGGCTATGTCAAGAACACTGTTGGCCAAGGATTATTTTTCTCTGTTTCCTCTTCTATCCAGCTCAATGCCTTTTGTGATTCTGATTGGGCTGCTTGTCCAGATAGTAGACGCTCCATTTCTGGTTTTTGTGTTTTCATTGGGGATTCTCTGATTTCCTGGAAATCTAAGAAACAACCCACTGTTTCCAGGTCATCCACTGAAGCTGAATATCGTTCAATGGCTAATGTAACTTGTGAACTGCTTTGGTTGTTCTCTTTATTTCAGGATCTTCATGTTCTGCATCATGGACCTGCACATCTTTTTTGTGATAACCAGTCTGCTCTCCATTTGGCTACAAATCCTGTTTTTCACGAATGCTCCAAGCATATTGAAATCGACTGTCACCTTGTTCGTGAGCATATCAATAAAGGACGCTTGAAGACTTTTCCAGTATCTTCCTCCAAGCAACTGGCTAACCTCTTTACTAAACCATTGCTGCCTTCTAAGTTTTCTGCATTGCTGTCCAAGATGGGTGTTTTTGAATATCCACACTCCCTCTTGAGGGAGGCTATTAGAATATTTGATTTACCTTTTTTTTATTTTTTTTCTCTGTTTTTAGTTATAACCAATTAGTGGTGCTCTTTATTTTTTCTGTTTTAGGCACATGGTTTGTTACTCTTTATTTTTTTCTGTTTTATGCACATAACTTGTGTAACAGAAATCAATTGAAATCATGGTACTACCAACTGGGACATCACGTTAGCTTAATCATAACTTCATACTTCTATAATAGAATTTGTAAAAAGTCCAAACAGAACTCAAGCACAAAAAGGAAGGAAGCACATGACTGTAAATAAAGCTGTGCTAAAGCAAATCACAGAGCAGTAAATTAACCAAAAGCACAGTCAGGCACATCTCTGCTAAATGGTAATTTACATACAATAAGTTAGAAATGAGAACATATTTACAAGACCCTGGGCCCGTAGCACAAGCTCTAGTATACCAAAACATTGCCAAAAAAGAAAAAATTATCACTTGGAAAGAAGAAAAATCAAATATAATAAGAAAGGTAAACATCCTATTATAAAATATTTCATTTATCTTCAGATTTGACTGGTTTTCCTCTATTTGCATCAGCCAAACAATCTAAATAACCTCATTATACCTGATATTCCAATTAGAGAGGAAGAAAAGAATGTCTCAAATATCATAGCCCTGGTTCCAACTAGTCATGCCATGCATGTGGTTATCAGAACAATTACGATGCATTACTGAACCTACAAAATCATCTTTAAGTTTGATAGGACTCCACCCATCATAAGTGTGTATAGAAGGAAGGGACTTAAAGGATCCAGGGGGGCCCGCTAGTTAGAGACGTGTGACATCCCTTCAGTGAGGGGAAAGCTGTTAAGCTGTTACTAACAGCTTGGTAAGTGGGAAGTGTGGGAAAGAATGGAGAAAGGGGATGGTTCAGGGAATCAGATTGGTTGGGAGTAGAATATGGAGAGTCTTGAGCCAATTGAAAACTCAGAGATATCTTTTCTTGCCATTTTTCTATACTGTAATCAAGCTATTATAGAGATATATTGTTAATATTCGTCATATCAATGGCAAGTATCAGTTGCTTCTCATTATTTTCTCGAAATCTTGTTCGAATCCTATCACAATCATATAACATGGAGACTAGAAGATAATATTAAGAGTGAAATTTGGAAATGGATCTAAGCCATTGAAGCGGAGAACGGACTAACATCAAACTTATTTCCCATGAAAACATCCTGACATTCAGTGGATTTGTGGTACGTAGTTGCAAAATATGGATAACCATTACTCCTCACACAATACAAGCTGCTTGCAGAAATATCAATTTTAGTCCTTGATATGCAACAGGAATTCGGCCTTACTACAAGACTCGTGCTTTGTAATTCTAATTGCAACATTTAGTGATCTAGATCAAAATTATCAAATGAGGATTGCAGCACGTCGCGGCCAACACCGAAAAACGCTATAGCGTTATAGCGGGTTGCAGATTCAGAAAAAGCAGAATAGATATATGACAAAGATAATGACAAAAAATATCATAGCCTTTGTGTGACAATCAGAATGAAAGAATGTTAATGCTAAAAAAAAATCATCTTACGTAAGAAGCTAATTTCTGGCCAAGATTGGTAACGACACACATTCATTCATGACAATCAGAATGTTAATGCTAAAAAAAAAAAAAGGTTCCTTCTCAGCAAACAACTACATTTTTAACCTTTGTGTGAGTGGGCATGCTTGAGTGAGAAAGAGAAAAAGCAAAACATGACCAACATAGAAGAACTAATTTACAATTTACACCTCCCTACCCTGGTGGTTTTGCAAAAGAATAGAATTTAACAAACAATTATCAGATGCAACTCAAATAACAAAAATCATCAGTAAAGAAACAGGTCAGTTAATTTGAAAAATTAAACAAAGTGCTTATTCTTACAGCTACTAATGTAAAGGAAGAAATAATGAACTACTACTTGCAACTACTCAAATCGCATCCGTTATCATTTCATTTAAATGAAAGTTCACCATTTGATCGAAAGTTCACAAGTGGCAGAGTGGCGTGTGCACGAGGATAACTTTTTCTTCATTTTGCGCTTCACCTTTACACTTGCAGTAACGCTAAAGCAAATTGTCATGGTCCTTAAAAGTCTTGCATTCTGCATAATAAGTCTTGCAAATCGAAACTCACCTTCCGAGCCTTTAAATCCAATAAGACAACAGGATTTAAGGTGTAATGAAATGGATTCAGGAACAGATTGTGGGTATGGCCAATCTCCTCCTTCATCATATTCGCGATAGCGCGCACGATCCTGTTAACAAGAGACAATGTAAAATTAATAAAAACATGTAAAGAAAAGATAAAATTGGAAATCATACTTAAAACTTAATGGACCTGATCAATGACAAGACTTTGAAGTTTGGGGCAATGCTTGAGCACTTCTACTACCTCAAGCCAATATTTAGTATAACAATAATAGCTGAGTTCAATATGAGTTAAATATTTAAACATGGGAATAAAGGCGGAATTTTTGGATGGGTTGGTGCAAGTCACGTGAGAGGATAACTGTTGTAACGTACTCAACAAAGCGGGAATAGTGACTTAGGAAATACCTGTCATGACGTATATCGTTGAAGTCGAGAGTGGGGACTGAAAGCCAGAGTGATTTCCAAGTTTTGGAAAGAGTACTTGTGGCAGCAGCTTGTTTGATTGGGACATTGATTACTGTGTCACCTTTAATAAAAATTTAACTGATTGCTGGAAAATGTTTTTTCAAAATGTCGCGTCACAATTTCGTTGGTCTGACAAGTAGGAATGGACTGGACATCTGAATGGTCAACTATTCTCGCTGAACTGTCCAGCTAGAATGACAGATTGCTGACACGTGGTAAAAGTACAGGCATTCTCTATACGTGTCAGCATTCTGTCATTTTAGCTGGACAGTCTAGCAAGAATGGTTGACCATTCAGATGCTAACATGTGTCCAGTCCATTTCCGCTTGTCAGATCAGCGAGATTGTGACGTGACATTTTAGTAAAAAAAATTTCAAGCGTGACACAGTTAAATTTTTGCCCAAAAAATGACAATATGGTCATTTTGATTGGCAGAAAAGACAGAATGTGGCAGAGCATATCCTCAGGCAAAAAGCTTATCCTATCAGCCATCGTCCTCACGAAAAGAGGCAGAATAGAAGAAGAACGCGGCGTGAGAAATTATGGCTTTTTTTTTTGCGCATGAGATATGGGTTAAAAAATATTTTCAAAATCGTGCTTAATTAATCAAAGGTACACGATATTGTTACTATCAAACGAACAATGTTATTATCAATAGTATTATCACATCTTGACCGTTGATTTTTGTTAATTAATAATTATTATTTTCATAAATTAAATTTATTAATTAATTATTAATTCACAACAAATTATAACTATTTGACGACAATTAACAGTTAAAATATAGTAGTTACATTATTTGATAATAAAAATATTTTATCCCTTAATTAATATGCTGATATTAATAAATTATATTATTCTGCCTTTATTTTGTTTTTTTATTAATCTCTTGTGTAATTTATTATTAATTTTTGAACAAGTCATCAACACAAATTTAGTATTTAAGTGATGAATTTTGGATGTCATATTATTTAAAAAAAAATCAGAAGTCAATAGAAATGCCAAAATATTTATTTCCTTTTAAGCTAAAATTTCTGTGTTTTTAAAAAATAAAAGTTAAAAGGCAAAGATTATTTTCAAAATCTAAATTTACCCTAACCTAAACCAAAACAACCAAACACCACTTCTTATTATTATTTTTTACCACTTATTATTATTATTATTCGCTTAATCCCAAATCTTACTTTTAAATTTTGCATGTCTTTTTTAATTATTTTATATTAAAAATAATATTAAATTTTAAAATACAAATAATTTTTTTGTTAAAAATTATTTTTTAAATAATCCACTAAAATACCAAATAATTTTAGTTTTTTTTTAAAAAAATATTTATAAAAAAAGAAATATATTAAAAATCTTTTTTTTTCAAATATAGAACCAGACAGACCGATCAATTTAGAAACTCCATTAAAAAAATAATATCATCTTTTAATAAGAAATATCCTTTTGTATTTTATTCTTGAACTGAACAACCATCTCACCCTACTTATATATATATATATATATATATATATATATATATATGAAAAAATGAAAATAAAGTGACTAGACGGTCCATTGCATTATGTTCTCCCACGAGAATATAGTGCAAAAATATTACAATGGTGTTCTCCTGGGAGAACATAATTATAATTTTACTATAACTGTGTTTTCGTGGGAGAACATAGTGTACTGGACCGTTTTTACATCCAGTCACTGTACACTCACTAAACCCATATATATATATATATATATATATATATATATATATATATATATAAGTGTGTGAAATCAATAAATATTGATTTTTCCAATTTTATTTGTTTTATTTTAGTTTGAATATTTTTTCATTTCTTTGATTTTATGAGCTAATAGATCAAGTCCAAAATTAATTCACCAATTTTTTGTACCAAAAAACAAATTCACCAATTTTCCAATCAAAGCAAAAAAAAAAAAAAAACCCCAAGACCATTTTTTAATTTCACCTTTGAATTTACCAAAGATGAGCATATATTTCTCATATGGTTGATTATATTTGTACATTTTTTTGTTACAAGTAGAGAGTAGTTGAAAATGGCGTGCGAAATGCCTTGGCAAAAACTCCCCTTTGAATTATGGATGTTTGGAAAAAAAATAAAATAAAGAATAGCATTGAGAACCCAATAAAAAAGCAAAAGTAATGTTAGTTTGATGAGCATGAATTTGAATTCCTTGTAGATTTAAGTATATCTCTATTGAGGTGCTTTACTGCTTTTAAAGTAAGTGGTGTGGAATTGTGGACTAATATTATTAAGGAAGTCACCATAAGTATTTTAGATATTGTTGAGAATGGGGGAATGGTTTTATGGGCACGTTGATTCTATATTTCAGCCAATGGCGGACCTAGATGGTCGCCTGTGTCCGCACTTGTTGACACGAAATTCTAATTTTTATTTTTATTTTTATTTTTTTAGTATAGTAATAAAGCATCTTTGTTATACAACTAGAGATTGAATGAAAATGAATGGAATACGATAGAATCGAATGAGATGTCATATGTTTAATTGTATATTTTATGATGGAAATAAATATTACGTTAGATCAGCATAACCGGTCTATCGGTGAAATTAATTGGTAGTAACACTACTTGGTTATTACAATATCCTATCCCTTAATGCATTTAAAATTTTCTTTAAAAAAATTTCGAGGGCAGTGTGCGGAGATAAATAATATTCTCTGGGTCCGCCACTGATTTCAGCAGAGCACATCCTCAAGCAAAAAGCTTATCCTATCAGTCATTGTTGTCACAAAAAGACGCAGAATAGAAGAACTTAGCAACATGAGAAATTAAGGGGCGTATTGAATTGAGATTTCAAAGGATTTTAATTGATTATTTTAGTGGATTTTCTATTGGTGTGGATTACGTGAGACTTTTTAGTAAAAAATATAAATAAGATGTATCTCTCACAATCTCATCCTAATCCTAGAATTTCTTGATATTTCTCTATTGCAGTGTTTTCTTCTTTCTTTGGCAGGTTGACCTACTCGAAATCAGGTTCCGCTATGGCAGTTTCGTCAAAACTCAAAACTAGCATATTTTTTAGTGATTTTCATCATAAAACAACCCAGAAATAACAAACCAGTGAGATTTTAACATAATTTATCTCAAAAACAACATATTTTGAGCCATTTTCTAGAAATTTTGGAAGTTAAAAAAGTGAATTTTCAAGCTATGGGTCGCTGTTTTTCTTAGCACAAAAGGTGTGATTTGTATTAAAAACAACATAAAACAATGGAAGAATAACAAGGGACCTAAATCCCTCAAACCAATTTTCGTTTTACATCAATGAAACAATATCAATTTAAAAAAAAAAAGATTGAAACTTTCATAATATGAACCCTATATTTCGTAATAATACATTTATGAACGAAATTTCTTTATTATATAAAACAGTTTTAAACAATTTTTGTGTCATTAGATAACTAAAAATTTATTTTTCAAAAACCCCAAAGCAATTTAAGGTTTCAATATATCGATTGAAAATTTTTTGAGAAATTTTCTAAACTTTCATGTAATAAAACCCAAAAATTCAGATTCAAAATTTTCTTAGAATATTCAATGAAAATATACATATGATATATGGTTAGAAAAATCTTATCACGTAGAATAAAAATCCAAAAGTTTTCAAGATCAATTGCAAAAAATTTCAAACGAAATTTTATCATGAACTTTAGGTTTTATATACAAATTTAGAATTATTTTAATAATTAAAGAAAATTGGGTTTTGTAATCATATAAGCATAGCTTTGATACCAAATGAAGAAGATAATTTTCAACTCATTGGTCAAACTCAAGAGCAAGAACGAGAAAATGCTAACGCACAGAGGACTAGTATAACTTTAGATATGTGAAAATTTGTGATTTAGTAATTTTGAATATTTGTTAAAAATTATATTATATTTATTTATCAAAAAAAAAAAAATATATATATATATATATATATATTATGTTTTACTGATTGGAAAAATTATATTAGGTTTTACTTTTTTTATTAATTTCATTTCATTTCTTTGTTATTTTTATAGGGAAGGTTATACTTACAACTTTTTTTTTACAATTTTTTACAAACATATCTTAATCGTTAATTTTCGTCAATCAACGGTTATTACTTTCGTGAATCAAACTCATTAATTAATATTTAATTCACAATGAATGATAATCGTTGATTGACGGAAATGAATGGTTAAAATAGGTTGTAAGTATAACCTTCCCCTTTTTTGTTGACTTTTGTAATTTTGAATATGGGGAAAATGTTTTTGCAGTTAATGCAGATAAATTATCTGTATTTATTTCCAAAACGACGTCGTTTGGGTATTGAAATCTTAAAAAATTATAAGTATAAAGACTATTATATCCCTAAAATAAATTCAAATTACAAAAATACCATGATTTCCGCCCCAAAACGACGTCGTATTGGGCTTACTGCAGATAACTTATATGCAGTAACTGCAAAAAAAGCGAACCCTTTGAATATTTGTTAAAAGTTATATGTTTTTTAAAATCTTATAAATCCATATTGTCCTTTCAAATCTTATAAATTCTATTAAAATCTTTTAAAATACAATCTTATGAAATCTTGATCGTAAGAAAAGTCTTTAAAGGATCTTCAATTTTAAATAGTCTTTTAGAATCTATAAGATTTTATATATTTAAATAGTCTTTTAAAATCTATAAGATTTTATATCTTTACAAAAACAAATCTTTTAAAATACTAATCCAATACACAATCTTAGCAGTTATTACAATATCTTATCTCTAATAACAATTATATTTTAAAATATTCTATCGGTTCATCGCTTCGCGACTAGTTCGATTCGGGGCGCGTCCAGAATTAAGGCTTTGAACCCCTCCTGCAAAAGTGATATTAAGGAGGTTCCAACATATCTTACACCTGTTCCTCTGCCAAACCCTTATTTTTTTTGAATTGCTTTGTTCATCCTCTTTAAAGAACCTCAAAAACCTAGCTAAGTGGCTATTTGAGGTTTGAATGATTTTCTTGAGTCTGAACACGTCTTGAGAAGGGAGATTGTATGATTTAATTTCTTTATTCTATGTTATAAAGCTTTCAACAATGGCGGATGTGATTAGCAATTTGCCGGAGGCTGTGTTGTGCCACATTCTGTCTTTTATGCCAACGGAAGAAGTTGTTGCCACAAGTGTTCTCTCAAAGAGGTGGAAGGAACTCTGGCGCGTAGTCCCTACTCTCGACTTCGACCATGAAATCTACAATGAAAACAAAGAGAGTCATTCTCGCTTTGTTGAGTTTGTCTATGCAGTTATGCTATCGCGAGATTTGCACCAACCCATTCAAACATTTAGCCTCAGGTGTTGTGATCATATTAACGTGAACGTATGGATTAATGCTGCACTTCAACGCAGAGTTGAGCAATTCAATCTCTATTTGCCCCAATCACTCAACTTGTCCTCTGCAATTTTCAGCCACAAAACCCTTGTGGTTCTCAAGTTGGTTGGATCAACAGTGCCAGCTCTTTCGTCTGTTGATCTTCCCTCGCTTAAAATCCTGTCTTTATGTTCTGTTGTTTTCTTAGATCCTCGATATCTCGCGGAGCTTCTTTCTGGGTGTCCAATTCTTGAGGATTTTAAATTAAAGAAAATATTTTTTAACAACGCTTTACCTGAGGGAGAGTTTAAAAGGATACCCATGTTGGTTAGAGCAGATATTCATAGAGGCTATATTCCATTGGAAATAGTTAGTAATGTGGAGTTTCTGTGCTTACATGAGGTGCTTAAAATGTGGTTTATATGTAATTACTTTTCATTTTCGAGGAAAAATGGGAATTCTGATTTTTGTTATTGTAACTCTTGCAGTTCGAGCTTGAGGATGTTGACGAAGAGATGGATGTGGTTAATAATGAGGACACGAACCCCTCTATTATAGACTTTGTTCCCGTGTTTCACAATTTATCCCATATTGAAGTCAACTATATGGATTATTCTAAGGATTGGCGAATGGTAGTAGACATGCTCAATTATTTGCCCAAGCTTCAAGCTCTTGTCATTAATCAGGTTTGCTAAGTTTATGCCTTGGATGATTTCTGCTTTTATCTTTTCCTTACATATTTTTATTAATTTTAGGTCTATTTGGATGAAGAACACGAAGCAGAACGAGGAGATTGGGCATACCCACAATCTGTTCCCGAGTCCATTTCATTACAACTTAAAACATGTTGTCTTATTAATTATACCGGCTCTAAAGATGATCTTCAACTTGCAAAATATATTATGCAGAATGCAACACATCTACGGACCATGAAAATCTGTGTTTACATGAAGGCAAATCCAGAGGAGAAGCTCAAAATGCTGAAGAAATTATCCTCGTGCACAAGGCGCTCTGCAACTTGTAAACTTTCATTTAAATAGGTGGGATTTGAATAGCTGTTAGTAGTTATTTGTTGTCTGCCTTTTTATTAGTAGCTGCAAGGATATTGACTTTGTCTTTTTTTGTTAAAAATTAACGGATTGTTTGTAGCTTGAGTTACAGGGTTCCCATTGCCTAGCGATTTTTTGTTAAATTCTGATCTCATGCAAAACCACTAGGGTAGGGAGGTGTAAACTGTAAATTAGTGTTTATATTTTGCTTTTTTATCTAGCTCTAGCAACCATGCTCACATACACAGAATAAAAATGTAGTTGTTTGCTCAAAAGGAACTCTTTTTTTTTATTACACCATTAATGCTATGGTTGTCATGTATCTGTGGCCAAAATTCAACTTCTTAGATAAGATGATTTTATCTTTTCAATAAGAAAGGATTCTAACTAATCTGCTTTATGCAAATCACTAAACGTGTAATTAGCTTTACACAGCATGAGTCTTATATATAGTATGGATGAGTCCTAACAGAATATCAAGGACTAAAATTGACACTTCTGCAAGCAGCTTGCGTTGTGGGAAGGAGTAACGATTATCAATATTTTGCTTCTACGTACACTAAATCCACTGAATGGAAGGATGTTTTCGTGGGAAATAAGTTTGGTGTTAGTTTGTTCTCTACTTCATTCGCTTTGATCTCTGTCCTGATTTCACTTTTAATGGTATCTTCTTATAGTCAATCCATTTTCTATGATTTAAATATGATTTTGTAGGCTCAGTAATTTATTCTAATTTCTCTAATATCCACGTGCATGACTAGTTGGAATCGGGGCCTTTGAGATTTGAGACTGCATTAGTTTATTTTCTTCTCAAATTTGATTAGCAGGTATAATGAAGTCATAGTTTGTTTGGCTGATGCAAATAGAAGAAAAACAGTGAAAGCTGATGATATATGAAATATTTTATAATAGTATGTTTTCTTATTATATTTGATTTTTCTTCTTCAAATTGAGTATTTTTTTTTTTTTTTTTAAGATTTAGGTATACTAGAGCTTGTGCTAAGAGCTCAAGGTCATGCAAATGTGTTCACGTTTCTATGTTATTGCATGTAAATTACCATTTACCAGATATATGTCTGACCGTGCTTTTGGTTGAATTCCTGCAATGTGATTTGTTTTAACACAACCTTTTTTTAAATTCATGGTTGCTGAATACGGAATCATTCAGTAGCTAGGAGAGGGGTTAATCGAAGCCAATAGCCTATTTAAAGGAAGTCTAATCAATAATTAATTCACTAGCTTTCAAATAATACAAGCTTAGGCCACTTACCCATGGTTTTTGAACTTTTGAAGAATGACATCCTTTGTCCAACAATAGTGTTAATCACACAAGGTCACCAAACAACAACCTAATTAAAGGAGGTAAATTCAATAATTAACTCATAATCATCCAAAAATCACAAGTCAATGATTCTAACATAACCAAGAATAGGATTTAGCCACTTACCCCTATTCTTGAAAATTTCAAGAATGCAATCGTACCTAATAGATGGTTGTTCAATCCCTTTTTTCTCCACAACCATAAATCCTTCACACCTTTTCCAAAGAAACAATACATATATTTCAATACCCAACCACTAAATCATAAAAGCCCTCTTTGACCCATAAAACCTAAGTCAAAATCTCTAAGAAAACCCAAGAGAAATCAAGCTTAACATACCTTAATCATACTTCATCAATGAGAAGGTAAGATCTCTAAGTTTTGATGTAGGAAGGGCTTCATCTTTCTCCAACCCAAAAGTGGTGCCATAGATGCCTCCAAGGAGAGAAAATGAGCTTTCTTCTAAGTTTTAAGTTAGGCTAAGCATTGGGAGAGGTGGAGCAAGGATTTCCATGGAGATTTTACGAGGAAAAATAAAGAAATTATAGGCTTATTGCCTTGCCTGAACCAACCATGGAGAAGAGGAGGTATTTTTAAGAACCTGCACCGTTAAATTAGGATTTTAATTAATTTAATTATGAATTAAGAGATAAATTTCATAATTGACCTTGAATAATTATGAGAGAGCTTAAATAATTATAGTAAGTGATTAATAATGTGAAAAGTCGTTTTTCTAACGAAAAGTGCATATATCGATTCTGCCTCACGGTATAAATGTGTACCGATAAAGTATCTCGAAAAATCATGAAAAGTATGCAAATATCACTAAAATAATATCTAGTACTAGTATAACAGGTTTGGAGTCAAAATAATTAGAACTGGCGTCAGGACTGATACCGGCTACATAAAAGCGCGTACCGGCAAAGTGCTACGAAAAATAAAATAAAAATATGATAAATCCTAAAAAAATAGCTAGGTTCAGAATCCAAAGTTTGGGATTAAAATAATAAGCATAGCTATTAGTGCTAATACAATGTGATTAAAATTAATACACTTATAAATAGAGGTGGCATATGATCCTAGGTCAGGTTTTGCCATCTCTATGTAGCATTTTTCTGAAGCCTTTGGGCAACCACCTTGCCATCTTCTTCCTCCTCCAAAAAAAAGAGCCAAAGTGATCACCTTTCCTCCCATTTTCTTCATCTAAACACTTAGCTTGGTGTGGGTTAGCATTGTGAGGGAGAGGAGTGCTTCATTTCTGACTTTTAGCCACTGTCTTGGGAAGGTGTGGGCTGAGTTCCTTGGCTTGTGTTGTTGAAGCCATTTTCTTGGTAGTTGATACTCCAAGAAGCAATCTTTGTGAAGAAAGGAACCATCTTGAAGCTCATTTTCGTGGACCCTTGGAGTCAGCACCTTGGAGCTGACTTGAGAGCTCCAAGAGCACCATTTATCTCTATTTTGGAGCTTGGGGTATGTTCCTCACCTTTGACCATGAGTTTCCTTTGTTAAAGATCAAGTCTAGGCATGAAAAATGATAGGTTTAAGTAGTTAACACCACCACTGACCTAAATGGGTTTAAATATGCATGTTTTAACATTTAAAAGTGTTAAAAACGGAACCTTGAAAGTGATATCTCGCGAAATGCAAAAATTGTATTCTGTCGCGAAATATCCGGATATGATATCCGAATATTGATATCCGGATATGGATATCCGGATATATTTCTGATATATATCCGGATATTCTGGGAAAGTGCGAGTGATGCACTGTGTTGTTCTTACAGAACTGAATATTGGATTTATGGATCCTAAATTGGTTGAGTTGAACCTCTGTAATAATTAACTGAGTTAGAATCAAATGGATTAAGGGATTATGGCTTTGAGAGAAGCCTAATGGCATGAAACGTAAAAGGAAACATTGTCGATATGTCATGGACTATTAGAATATGAATATTGATATGATTGTTGGTATAAACAAACTGTGAGAGTGTTGTTGTGGACCTTGGACTGGGTTGGACTCTTGAGTTGGATAGTTAGCTTTCGAGGTAAGCTTTCGTGTCCTCGATTTTGCCCATGTTTGGTTCCACCATACCTCATGGAGGGATGGTTTATATGCATGGTGTGATTTTACAAAATGTTGACTTATTGAAATGCTATTGAGCTGTTAAGTGCAAATGCCTTATGATGTGTATATGATGTTCCACCTAGACGCTAAGCCTGAGTATGTAGCGTCATATAAGATGGTGATTCTGTGGGTGAGGTACAAGTAGCGTCTTGTACTGTAGGTTGTAGACGTATGTAAATCCTGCATGTTTATTCTATAGCCAGTAGGATTCTGACACACATGACATGATTATATGTTGCATTGCACTGATCTTGGAACTTATATTATTATACTGCTTTTAAACTTATATTGCACATGTAAGTGAGCTTGGGATGGAAAGATCCTTGAGGACCCCTTATCTTACTGAGATTTCTTTTTAGAGATCTCACCTCACGTTAGGGGCACATTTTCAGGTTCAGGTACCTCGAGGGTTGATACCTCTAGCGGCAGGAGGCCGAAGTTGAGTTGATATGCATGCTGTTTGTTGATATGTCTGGATACTGATTATGTTTACCTTCAATATATTGTTATATGATTTGAGACTCTGTTGGGCTTTGTTGCCTTATTTGGTGAGTATGGGGGTTGTCCATGCCATATTGATGTTAATTATGCTTTTAGCTTTGAGTTGGATAAACTATCAGGATTTGTCCGTTCTACGTGTTGTAGTTCCGTGACTAGAGACACATTTATCTATATAATGAGGTTATTCAGTTAGTTGTTTAATTGCAATTTACATACAAGCAATGTTTTGAAAAAAAGATTAAGGAATCAACTTGGTTAATAATAATTACGTCATAATTGAACCTATGGTGTTTTTGGTCCGATCATTATCATCGAACCTATGTCAACATATACGTTAATGTTCACTATAATTGAGAGTTCAACAACTCCACCTCTTTTTGCTCCGCTCCATTAACTTGTCATATGCCATTCTCACACATAGAACCTTTGTGGTTCTTATGTTGACAAGATCAGTAGTGAAACCTTTTTCGTTTGGTGATTTTGCCTCACTTAAAATCTTGCATTTGAAATTGTGTTAGTTTCTTAAATCCTAGATATTTGGTGAAGCATATGTCTAGATGTCCAGTGTGAGGATTTAGAAGCAAAGGAGTTTTATGTTGATGACTCTTTGACCGTGACACAATTTAAAAGGTTACCCAAGTTTATCAGAGAACAAATTGATAAACCTTATATTCCATCAAAAGCAGTTAATAATGTGGTGTTTTTGCGCATATATAAGGTATTGAAAATGTGATTTATATGTAATTACATTTTAATTTTATGTAAAGTGGGATTTTTGAGATTATGTTGTTGTAATGCTTGCATATGGATGGTGTAGTTAATGACGAAGAGATGGATATAGTTAAAGAACTTATTCGTGCGTTTCATAATTTAACACATCTTGAACTCAACTATTTTGATTATAATAAGAATTGTCTTGAGGTAGTAGAATTGCTCAAGCATTATCCCAAGCTTCAAATTCTTGTCATTAATTGGGTTTGCTAAGTTCAAGACTTAAAAGGATGATTTTTGTTTTTATCTTTTCTTCACTTTTTTTTGTATTTTTGTTAGGAATATGGCTTCCATACTCAAGATGAGTGAATTGAGTATATCAAAAATTTGGTAAATGTCCTCACACTTACTTTTAAATTAGCATTTCACGAAAACTTTGATATATGGAAAATTTATCAATATATTCATCCAACTCATAATACATAAATCATCTCAATGATAAAATCTATACTAGCATATAAAAGATATCAAAGAAGCTATTCAAGTGCTACATTAAAAGAGTTATGAAAGTGTATGATCAATGAAATCTTTCAAGAAAGGCTTGAGAAATGATTCAACATTGTCCAAGATGGTTTAAAGTCATTTTAGGGGTGTGTGAGTATTTATAAGTTTCCATCCAAAACTAATTGTTATTAGTTGCTAGACGCTTATTGGCTAGCTAAACATTATACAGTTCTAGATGTGTCAAATGTACTAAAGTCAATGACTTAGCCCACAAAGTATTATATTTGGCCCTAACCTATTAGGCCCTTTTAGTGGTAGAGCATTTTCTAACTCTAACCACCAAAGCCCTATGGTTTAGCGGGCTGCATTAGGGCTTATCCGCGAGCAAAACTTTTTCCTTCCTCAAAATTTTCATTATTTAAAAAATAAAAAATATATAAATTTAAATATTTATTAATATAAAATAAATAATTAAAATAATATAATAATAAAAATATATTTTTACATATATAATTCTATAGAATATATATTTTAATGAAGTTTGAAGACTTTTAATTAAATTACAAAAAGTAAATTCCTTCCTCCATAATTAATTTTAAAGTTAGTACCCGAATTTGCACTGAAACATACTGTATACAGTGAATATTGATAATTTTGTAGATAATAATAAGTAAAAAAGGTTTTAATAATAATAGTAGTTGAAGAAAATCTCTGGTTTAACTTTTCAAATATATAGCATACTAAGAATAATCGTTCAATACTGCTATTAAGATCATTTTTCTATTGCTCCTTTGGGTTTCCATTAGACTCTTGGTGAGAAAATTTTCATTTGATGACATCATTTAGCAACAAAACTTAGCAAAGATAGTAAAATTAGATTTTTACGTATATTAAAATTTTGCTTAGATTTTCACTTGTATATTTGTGTGCAAATATCATTTTAGTATATAAATTAAATTATGAAAAATTTATATTTCCTATATGAAAAATTTATGAAAGTGTTAAATTTTTATTTGTTAAAATAATTTTGAATGTATTAAATTATAAATTAAATTATAAATTTAATGGCGTACCAGCAAGCCCTAACCTATAGGGCTTTTGGCCCATATGAGCCTTTATTATTGAGGGTCATTTCTAGTGGAATTTTTTACCCTAACCCGAATGTGCTAGGGTCTAATGGAATTGGCTGACCCATTTTGACAGTGCTACGTAGTTATGAAAAATAGCATTGTTATACCATGGTGGAGAGCACATGATCTTTAACCAATTTTCTATATTAGATATTCTCATATTTTATAATTGTGTGATACTTATCTCAACAACATTCCATTTTCATTATTTTGTTAAACAAAAATAATTTATCATTCTGTGCGTTATTCACTAGTTTGGTCCATCAAAAAAACAAATTCGACTACATAATCAGAGATGAAGTAACTTTCGTCAACAATTCTGTCGTTGAACCTCTTTCCCACGAAAATTGTGTGAAAGTTAACGGAAATGTTCCATCAATGGTATTACTTTTTCTAGTAGTGACATGTTCAAAGACATAGGGTTTATCACATTTAATAGAAGCACACAACAAAAATTTGTTTAAAGTATTTAACTAATTTTATTACAAAATTACCCCAAAAAAAACCCATGATTTATTTTTGCATATGAGGATTGAATAGAAGAGTGCTTCTAGCATTAAAGAGTGTATTAATGCTTTAAATACGGCATGCCATAAGATCAGATGTTATGCATATATATTATAATTGTAGCACTTACATTTCAATCTTTTTAATCCAATACACTTTCTTGTAGTTGTAGCAATTTTCTGTCCACTTGCCAAGATTATATGCCCCGCCGCAAGAGTATACCTCAGAGATCAATCAAATCTTTCGTCCATTGTTCTGGTACTTTTTTCAATTTGTTCTTCTTTTTCTCTAATTGTTTCCCGCCAAAACCCACCAAAAAAATTTCCATCGCAGAAAATAGATATCGACCTCTCATATATATATATTTTTAAAAAAATATGTATTTAATTAATTATGAATTGATAGATGAAGTTTGGAATTTAAGTCGTTACTTGGAGATTGGGTTTTCCTCTATTTTCTTGGAAACCAAACAGTTTGTGTAGATTGTTGGTGGATAAAGAGCTGAAGTTGTAACACAGTTAAAAGATTTTTCAGAATTAAATATTCATATGAACCATGTCATGGTGGCTTTAAGATCAAGAATATGCATCGCTGAATATATTCTACGAGGCTACTCGTACCATGCACTATCTTTTTAGCTTAATGAGTACTTTGTGGTAGAGGTTGGGAATATTGTATATAAAATTAAAATACTACGCCATGGAAAATATTTTTTTTTTAAAACAAAAGTATGCTTCAATGTTCCAAATGTATATTGTACTGAATCATTAAGTTTGGATAATGTGATTGATTAACAGAGCAAATGGCAGCAAAAGAATTCGATCCAATTGATGGCCTATTCGACACATACACAAATGAAACATCGGACACGATTGAGTAAGTATGCACATGTTGAAATAATTTACCAACCTGTTTGACTCTATAGATGCATTTATTATATGGGGAAATAGACTCTCATATGTTGCATGAGAGAAAAAATCTCTAATACACACACAAATTAGAGAAGAGATGATAAAGGAAAGAGAAAAAGTATAGAATGAGTCCCACCTTTAATTTGTGTGTATAGGAGAAAAATATTATCTTATGTAACATGAGAAAATATTAACCCTTATTATATTGTGTGATATGGTTTTGAATTGAGAATTCTGCAAACTATGTTGTCAAGTTATATTCAATTTTTTATTGGAATAGTGCCTATTTGCTAGCCATAAAATGTTATGAGTTGGATGCATCATCACTGTTATCTATAAAACAAATTATCTGTTTATGGAATGAACTTTAGAAAATCACATGAGATGCATGTTGAGGTTCAGAACTTGCTCTTTCTATATATATAGTGTTTGTTCCTTGCCTCCATTGTGTTAAAATAACATAAATGGTATCGATGCATATCATTTGCTTAGTTTACTCATGAAACTTGTCTTTGAATGTATGATCTTTTGAATACTGAAAAATCTGTAATATTTTATTATACATATATTTGCTAAGATTGGATGGTTGTGCATCAATAATAAAATTAATGTGACTTAATGTAATTCTTTATATTTTCTTTTATTTGGTTGGTCAGGTTAAAAGGGATTGAAGCTCTTTGTGAAGATTTAGAGGTGAACCGTGCAGATGTTAGAATACTCATTCTTGCTTGGTATGCATCACATTGTGAATTTTGTTCTGCTTTACCTCTAACTTATTATTATTATTATTATTATTATTATTATTATTATTATTATTATATTTTTCTAGGCATACATCTAATTTATCTTTTAACCTTTACAATTAATGATCATATATCAGGAAAATGAAAGCTAAAAATCGGGATGTTTTTACTAAGGTAGGTAGACTAAAGCATTGTCTTTATATATATTTTAAATTATTTTATAAAAATGCATGCATTATTAATTCATCATTATCAATTCATTATTATTTTAGTATGATGAGTTTTAGGCAATTTATATTCAAGTGACATTTTCGTAATTTTATGTTTTTGTTTTAATTGCTTTTGTAAAACATATGAACATTTTATTATTTTAAAATATTAGTGTAACTGACGACAGATAAATTTCTTTTCAATTTTAATTTTTTGTTTAGCCCAATTTTTATGAGTTTCGCATGGATCTAGCTAGAAGCAACTTTTATGATAACCGCATTTTTTTTGGCATTCATAGGATGAATGGCGAAGAGGCCTTGAAGGTTTAGGAGCAAATACAATCATAGAATTAAGAAAAGTACTTGATGTACTAAAGAGAGAGGTATTTAGTTTTGTTATAAATTAGTTAGTGAATTTTTCTTGAATTAATGGTTGAGATTAACTATTAGATGTGCACGTAGATGTCCGTGATAGAGTCTTTTGATGCTATAGTGGCACCAGAGTTCTTTGAGAATTTTTATATCTATGCATTTCAATACAACCTAAATGGTAAGCGTGGTATTGATGGTCTTTTATTTCAATTATAATTCAGATTTGTTGCTTTTATGCTCTTGCTTATGATCTCTTTTAAATGTTACAAAATACTTTCAGAAGATCAACGAGTAGATATTAAATCTGTTTGTCAGCTGCTAAATGTTGTTCTAGGACCCGCATTCCCTATTCAGGTCGATTTAGTAACTGAGTATCTAAAGGCGGGTAATCGTTCATATCTTGTTTCTTAACTTGTTTTTCTCATATATAGCACTCTAGCCTTTTTGCATCATCATCTAAGATGCATAGTTATGCGCATCCTACAAAAATTTGTAAATAATGAATTCAACCCAAAATTTTAAGGTGTTAGGTGAGAGCATTTTTGATAATTTATATTATTCTCTAACATATCCCTTCACGCAAGAGCCCTTTGGGCTTGAAGCGTGAATATTATATAGGCCCAAAATTTTCTTTTTATTTTACCTTATGCTTATTTAATTCCACAAATGAGGGGCGGTGAGGATCAAGCTCGTGACATTGTGGTCACTGAAGCTCTGATACCATGTAAAGAACTAATTCAACCCAAAAGAGAATTTTTTCTAAGAAAGATCTCTAAAATGAAAACAAGCGATAGAAGAGTTTTTCCCCGGATTATAACTTGTGTATTATGCATATTACTAAGAGTTTTTCCCGTGATTATAACTTGTGTATTATGCATATTACACTTGTTTAGGCGATAGTTGTTGATAGAAAAGACCTTTGATTTCTTGACTTTTCTTACATGAGTTATTTTCTTAAGGTTGAACTGATTATTTGACAGGTCCAGAGAGACTATGACTCTTTCAATGAATATCATTGGTCTGGTTTCTTTCCTTTCTTTAAAGAGGTAATGATGTTGTTCTTTTCTTACATTGCCATGCAAGTTTTATGGTTTGTGCAATTTGTCTTTTTATTTTTATTTTTTGCACTTTTGCTCGAATTTATTTTCCAGGGTTAATTGTAATCTCGAGAAATTTGAAATGGTTATCAAGCATTAAGTTGGTTTGTTAGTCTTGTTAACTGAGTTTGCTTGGTGCTTTCTCCCTTCGAATCACATTTTTGGCGGTAAAATAATCAGTAACAGTGTTGGAAATATTCAAGTGTAAACAGTAATGAAGTCCCGCTTTGGTTAGACATAGATCAAGTAAAGACCATATAAATATAAAAGATCCATAAACGTATAGTCTTAAGGTTTTCGGTTGGGATGTGATATTAACTCATTTATTGTGGTTTGTCATTTGATCCATTGGTAAATATATCATTTACAAAAGGTTTTGGACTATTCCATACCATTCTCAACAAGCAGTAGTCATTTGCAGATGTGTTCTTTTCTATTAAGATTTAAGTCCACCATTTGCATTATGTTATTTGTATATAATTGTACACATGCATAATTGATTAAAAGTAGGCATGCTTCATTTTGACAAGCTTCATGCTAAAAAATATTTGACATTTTGTTGCTAATGCAGGTTAGATTTCAAAATCTTCAAAGTTATGATGCTTCCAGTGAAGTCTGGCCGGAGATCATCGATGATTTTGTTGAATGGTTTAAAGAGAACGATTATAAACTTTAATTCTTCTTCCTTCAAGAATAATGTTCGAAGTGGAATTTTCATTTGTATATGATAGTTGTCAGTGATCACTTTTAGTTCTTTTAGACAAAAGATGTTATTTGGATTTGGATTGTTCATTTGGTCCTATTGTTCACTTATATTTTTTCATCTTATATGTCTGGGATTTGTATAATTAGATCAGCTGCAAGTAAAGTTTCATGATTTAGTTCACTACATTTTAAGTTGTGTTTGCATTATTGCTTGTTGTTTGAGCTTGGTGGATTAAGTATTGATGTTGGATATTTGGGGCTAATAGTGTCTATGGAGAAAACGTTCATAGGTAGTTTTGGATCACAATGCACAACGATTGCGAGAGTAGGGGGTTGGTGTGAAAGTAAAGAGTCTAGGGTTTTTTTGTGCATAGTTGTGAGGTGAAACCCCCCTCGCTTAATAGAGGATTCCTTATCTAGGGGGCTCAATGTGTCGGTCCATAACATTTGCTTGTAAGATCAAAAATAAAAAAGTTGTAGCTTTTAATGGTTAAAGGTACCATTGGTGATGTAAATAAAAACAAAAACACGTAGCAAAAAGCATATTTACATCACTTTGGATCAAATTCAATATAAATTGAATTTGGGGAAGATGATCTCGTCATATCTTTGGCGTTTTACCAACAAATTGGGTTTGGATCTAACATGTGACGTTCATATCTTCAGTCTTTGGCTTTGATCAAAGAATAGTGGTTGCATAATCAGGATTGATTTTCCCCAAGCCCTTTAACGATGATGTATACTATCTCCTTCAATGCCAGTGAACAACACATTCTTCTTCCTAGTTGCGCGCCCCTCATGGCCCAAGTGGATTACAATCCACTTTCCTACTTACTCTCCATGCACTCTACTTTTTGAGTTGTGCCTAAGACTAAATGGGCATGACGCTTCCTTAATCCTTTACCCACTTCCTTGGTTTTAGTGAATCACCATGCTCAATTTGTGATGGCAATTTGCAATGGAAAAAAAACTGTCGCAAATTACAACGAAAAATCAACCGTCGCAATTTGCAAGGGAAAGTGCAACCGTAAAATAATGTCAAAAATATGTCAACATTTTTGTCACTAAAAAATTGCAAACAAAATTAATTCGGTCAAAAAATGGAAAACTTGTGACTGGTGTTTGTAACGAAAATTTTTACGACGGGAAAATCAGTCTCAAACCTAGGAAGCAAACTTTGCGACGGCTATGAGAGTTTTTCTCTCACAATTTGCGATAGTATTATCTGATATGATTTGCGGCCAATATTGCGCACTTTTATGATGGAAAATATATCGGTCCCAAATTGCGACATAAATTTTTCGTCGCAATTTGAAAAATAAAATTAGCAAAATTTTTCAAAATTCGAAATTGAAAAATATTTCGCAATTTTGCGAGGGAAAAGATATCTATACCGAATTGCGATGAAAATTTCGATCGCAATTTGAAAAATAAAATTAGCAAAAATTTCAAATTCAAAAATATTGCGCAATTTTGTGATGGAAAAGATATTTGTCCCAATTTGAAATGGACATTTTCCATCCCAATTTGAAAAATAAAATTAGCGAACTTTCCAAAATTCAAAATTCAAATATATTTCACTAATTTGCGATGGACACATATCCGTCGCAAAAATGCTGATAAGTAAAAAAAATTAACTTTACAAATTTCATTTCTCTCATTTCTATTTCATCTCCATTCACTTTCAATTGTTTTCTCCATTTCATGAGAAACAAACATTCATCACATCACTTTCATCTCTATTTTACTTTACCATTTTCATCTTTCCTTCTATGGCTTACTTTCCATCTTAATTTTCTATTGTTTGGGTTTAATTCTCTCTATTTTCAGGTTCTCCAAAACAACTTTGAATTGTTGAATCCACCGGCCAAGCTCTAGAAAAGGAAGGATAAACTCAACTTGTTTAATTTCCAAACTCATTCTTCATGGTAGCCATTGCCATCACCTATCTTTGTTTGTGTTATAGTATGTTTTTTTCTTCTATGATCTTTGATATTTTTTTTTTCTCCAAATTTGTTGTAGGATGTCAAATGTGAAGGTTGGTTGCTTCAATATTTAAGTCTCGTGTGAATTTCTATGTATTTGTTTGCGAAAAAATTCAGTTTTTGAATTTTTATGTGAAATAAACTAGAACTAGTTAATTTGAATGGTTGGTTCCTTAATGTTGAAGATTTATGTATGCATAATAATTGTCTTTAGTCACTCCAAACGATTGTGGTTTGTGGAAATTTCCAGAAGGTCTTATCCCTTCCAACTGGTGGAAGAGTTAGGCTAATGGAGCTTGTTTGATGCAATTACTAGAGCCTTTTTGTGGTTTTTGTTATAATTTAACTCTGGAAAATAAATGAATTTAATTTTTTTTATATATTCATAATTTTACGGTGGAAATTTTTGGACATTCTGTCGCAAATTCAACAATTGACTGTGACAGTATTTATTATTCCGTCACAAATTGTGAAGGTATTTTCAAATATTCCGTCTCAAATTTGAGACTATATGTTAATATTTTCCATTGCAAATTTGCAACAAAAATTTGCGACGGGTTTTCCATCGTAATTTGCGATGGTATCAATCCACATTCAATTCAATCTTTAGCGACGAAAAATGTTGTTTTGCGACGGAAAATTCCCATCACAATTTGCGGCTAAAAATTAGAAACCAAAATGTCGTCGCAAATTTCATTTGCGACAAAGGTTTTAGCGACTGCTTCTTTCATCGCAAAGTGTTTTTACGACAAAAAGTGCCTATTTTGCGATGAAAGATATCTGTCACAAATAGACTATTTTTTAGTACTGAATGATGCAAGTGCAGGCCTAACCCACTTACTCAAATGTGTGACCCATAAGGTCCATGGGCTAACCCATCAGGCCCATGACCTAGCCCTCTCAGCCGACAGACCAGGGCCATTAAGCTCATGTGCTTCCACGTTTAAGGCATAAAATGGAAAGCCCTCTTTCTCAATCTTATCTCACAAGACGCAAACATATGATAGGTACTGCCAATGAGGTGATATTTGTGTGTGACCTATTAAGCTCAATTGGTCACTAACATGGACATCATTGGAATCTTCTTAAACTCAATTTTGAAGCCTGATCCATCCAAAGACCACAAAGAGTGCTAGTAATTTTTTTTTGCCCCAGAACTAATCAAGTTTGATCGTGAAATCTGCCTTTACTAATTTAGTTACTGTGGAATCTTTCTTTCATCTTGTTCACCCACCTTTTAGATTAAGAGTAAGGAAGTAATGTCATCTCTTTATTGACCAAGAGTAGCTTTGTCGGGACTGAGAGTCTACTTCCATGAACTCTAAGAAAGATCTATGAACTCCTTCATGATCTCTTATTGTGGATAAATTCCCGAGTTTCATGGAAGTCATTCAAGCCTCACGGTCCTATGGATAACTAATCATTCATAGAGGATGATGAATTCTTTTGACTTGTTCATCTACATATGTGCCTTCCAATCATACCCATAACTAAATTGTTCTCCCTATCTTTTAGGCAAATAATGTTGTACCCTAAAAGTATGACCTTTACCAAATGGTGGTAGCTCAGTTGGCGCATGGGAGCTGAGCAGGTGGGGGTGAGGGCATGTGTTCGAATCTCCCCAGTACCACCTTTGGGAGGGGTTTAAAGCCTTAATCCTGGACCCGCCCCGAATCGGACTAATCGCGAAGCGATGAACCGATGGAATATTTCCAAAAAAAAAAGTATGACCTTTGGACACAGTGCATGATAACAATCTTAAGTCTGAGGATGATCTACTTAACTAGATGAACAGTGATATGAACCTCACCAAGAATAGTGAGACCCAAGACCAATTTAGTTAGGATCGTTTCTATCATCAGGAATTTAAACAAGAAATAAAAAACCTTGACTTGTTATCTATAGAAGATAAAAATCAAAGGTATAAAGAAGGATAAAGACACCACACTCAAGAAAGAAGAAGGTGAATGATAAGTCTGGTTTGAAAGCCACAAGAACAACATTCTTGATAAGTAAAAAGTTATAGATAAGAACCAAAGATAAGAAACCTCTCTATTAATATTATAACTTCCAAGTATGTTTACAAAGGCCCTAATCCCTCCTATTTATACTAAAAGTATATCTTGGAACATCCTTCCAAGAATAGGAAAAGACACAACAGTTGGGGAGAAGACACATCACTTGGGAAAAGACACAACACTTGGGAAAAGAAACATCACTTGGAAAAAGATACGTCACTTGGGGAAAAGACAATAAATTCACTAAATTATTATTATAATGATAATATCAACTCCACTAAGCTTTTATTGCTTTGATGCTAATAATTTCATTCAACCTCCCTTGCATTGATGGCATTGACTAAACTCTGATTAGGATTTGATTTGAACTTGATGTCTTCATGATTAGTCCACAGTTCTAGAATCAGCCCACTAAGAGCTTCCTTAAACTTCTTGGCCCTTGATCTTGTGATTGACCCATTTGGCAATTGTACTGGATCATTCAGTATTGTCTCCTTATTCATATCAAACAGAGAC
Source organism: Gastrolobium bilobum (assembly GCF_033153095.1). Classification (NCBI taxonomy): domain Eukaryota; kingdom Viridiplantae; phylum Streptophyta; class Magnoliopsida; order Fabales; family Fabaceae; genus Gastrolobium; species Gastrolobium bilobum. The sequence goes on along the minus strand of NW_026896098.1, from coordinate 84,691 downwards.
ATTATTGATCCAATGATACTACTATAAGTTTTCTGATGGAGTCTCTCGGCAAGTCAGTTCGGTGCGCCTCAATCGACTACAAATCCACCTATAAAATAGGTTGAGGTATCTCCACGCCTGCACTCATAAGGTCTATATCTTACATCTCTATGTAAGTAACCTATCGGTAACTCTAGACTAGGAATAATTTTACGGAATAGTCATGTAGTGAGCTTGAGTTCTCATGATCATGGTCCCATCATAAATCATCAAGGCGCACCCATACTATCCCAAGACATCTATCTAATATACATATTATAGAAGAGACAAGTAATATGAAATAGATAAAGCATGCTCATAATAATAATCATCATCATAAATGATCAGTAGTATAATCAGTGTTATATGACCCTTAGGTAGTGTTTGGTTGGGGAGAAGTGAAAATATGGATGGGTAAGTGCATGTGGGTATCTAATAAAACCACGTTTGGTACTCCGTTTTTAGTTTCTTTTCCCATCAAAGAGCTTTCCTAGCAAACCAAGAAGAGGACCAAAAATCATATATCTTCACTGTTGAGAAAGCGTTTGAAGATGTGGAATTTCTCTTAAAAATCATATAAGTGAAAAAGCTGATGAATGGCATGCCAAGTTTACCCCTATTGTGGTTCAAAGGATGTAATAAAACGGTTTCATTTTTACGAGGATAGTTTTGTAATTTCATTAAGTTTTCCCATCAATATTTTATCTTCAACCAAACACACATTCAGAAATTTAATTCAATTTTCCTGGTAAAATTTTGCCCAACCAAACAACTTTTTTAAAACTTTTCTATCTAACTCACTTTTTTCCCCACATCCCTAGTATTTATATTTCCCTATTATTAAAAAATTTCTCCCCAACCAAACACTACCTTAGATTTTCTTTAGGATACTTACTAATACTAATGTGTTGTATGTTTTGGGCATCACGAGTACCTACCAGTCAAACCATGGCGAGGATCACTAAAAGGTTATAAAGACGATCATTAAGTACTTATGAAGAACTAAGGATGTGTTTTTGGATCTATAGTGGAGTTGATGAGCTGACAGTGAAAGGGCTTACTGATGCTAGCTTCCAAAGCAACAAAGATAACTACAAGTTTCAATCAGGCTTGATATTCACCTTAAATAGTGGAGCTATGAATTTTGAAAATTTATAAGCAGGAGACAATAACATATTCAACCATAGAAGCTCAATACATAGCGGATTCTGAAGTAGCTAAGGAGGCAATCTAGATCAAGAAGTTCATAACTGAACTAGGGGTGGTTACAAGTATTGTTGAATATAGCGACAACATGATTAGAGAGATTATTGACAAGATGGACTATGTTCACACAGATGATAATCTAGCCAATTCTTTGATGAAAGGAGTTTCTTAGATAAATCATGATAGTTATTATGAGTCATTAGAGTTGAGAAGTCAACACAATTGGCTCTAGAACAAGTAAGAGATTGTTAGTATTAGTAGGTGTTTTAGAGATAATTTGAGCGTCAGATGACACTGATTGTATTATTGAGCATTGATGATTATTATAATTATTATGAGCATACTTTATTTGTTTCATATTACCTATCTCTTTTATAATATATGTAACAGATAAAATCCCTTGGGATAGTGAAAATCCTACATGACTACATGACTATGCCCTAAAATCGTTCATAATATAGAGTTACCAATGAAGGGCATTGGTCATATCAATTAGTCTAGTATGGCAATAGGTTACTTACATGGAGATGTAAGGTATAGACCTCATGAGTGTAGGCATGTAGATGCCTTAACCTATTTCATAGATGGATTCGTAGTCGACTGAGTTGCACTAAACTGACCTGCCGAGAAACACCAATAGGAAACTTATAGTAGTATCATTGGATTAGTAATGTCTATCTTCGCTTAGTTGTGCGGATCATCCTAAGACTTGAGGCTATTATTGTGCACTGTGTCTGAAGGTCATACTTTTGCGCATAACTCTATCTGCCTGAAAGATGAGGAGAACAATGTACTTATGGGAATAATTGGAATCACGAGTATAAATGAAAAGGCCGAAAGAATTCATCATCCTTTAAAAAAGGATTAATTATCCATAGGATCAGTTATAACACCTCGCATTTTTAAAAAAGATATTTATATATTAAATGTGGATTAAAGGGTAGGATTAGTGAAAATCCTAAAATTAAGGTCAAAATACAAAGGAGGGATAAAACGGTAATTAGCCAAACACGTAACTCTAGGAAAGGAAAATTGAGCAGGAGGTCTCAAATGAGAAAACTAACCTTGGAAATGGATTCAGAACGAAAAATTGAGTGGTTAGACAAGTTTCAAAAAATCTAGTGAATAGTATTTTTACCGGGTAAAAATATTGCGGTACAGTTGCACTGTAAAGCGCGTCAAATATATTTTGAGCTCTAGGTTTGGATACAAGTTATAAATGATACATAGGACTAGAAAATATGATTTCTGGTGAAAATTGATGGAAATTCGTGTGTTTGGAGAAGCGTGCCCACGACGTGCATAACAGCTTAAAACTGCGATTTTTTCGAACGACCGGAAAACTCTGGATTCATCTGATCAAGGATAATTAATGGACTTTGTGGAATGTTAAATTTTTATTTAATAGATAATTCATGAATTAAGTGGTGATTAATGGATTAAATGAGTTGTTTAAGTGGTATTTCGTATTATTAGAGCCTACGCGGCAATCCAAGTCACTTAAGCATTTTTTCCTTGCATTTTCTCTCTCCTGGCAGCAGCTCCCTCTTCGTGGAACAGCCCCAAAATTGCAGCCACCATGGAAATAAAGGGAAAGCTTCTTGTTGCCTTTATTTCACTCACTTCCACTCATCAAATCGAAAATTGTTGAACATCAAAGTTGTTCCCCTCCCTCTTGTGAACATTTTTCGTGTCATGAAGTCCTCCTAAAAGTGAGTGTGTGAGGAGATCATTTTGTGATGAGGGTGGCATTTTTGGAGAAATTCATGAGCATTGGAGCTTGTTTTGCTTAGTTGTACACTTGAAACTCATTCCTTGGAGCCTTGTGACTTAATTGGTGGTGAGTTTTCTTTATTTTGACTGAGTTTTAATGGGATCATAAATTGAAGACCTAAGCTATGTGTTGGTGAGTTTGGATAGTTGGAGACCTCAAATTGAATTTGTGCATTAGACAAATGTTGCTTAGAATGATGAATTAGAGTGATTGAGCTCGTAAAATTTATTGTAAAAAAATTTGATAACTTAGGAAAATTTATGATTGGTATGCATGACTTTGTGAAATGGAAATGTTGTGGGATTGTATAATTGAGTTGTGGAGTAATTGTATGAGTTAATTATAGGATTGTATGATGTGTGGAAGTGTTGAATTGAGTTGGAAAAACCTTTGGTATGCATGCACACCAAATTTGGCCATGTAGGGAAAGTAAGGAAAAGATGTTGTAAAATTCATGCAAGTGGTATTGTGAGGATTGGATCCAAGTCTAAATTGGTTGTATGTTAGTTTGATGCATGTGGATTGGAAGTGGAACCATTGAATATGTCTAAGTGTGGATATTGGCCTAAAAAAAGGAGGATATTTGGGGAAAAAATAGTATTGTGATAGAGTTGGATGGAAAATGGGAGTTGAAATGGTGTTGTGCTAACCTTAGAATGCTAATGGTAAATTAAAATAAATTAAGAAAATTATTTGAAAATTTGGCCTAAAAAGGCCGAACCTATCATTGTGGGAGTGGAAATTTTGATGCTTTGTAATCTTGTTGATTGCACCTTGTGTTGATGATCCTTGTGTGATCATTGTAGATTGCCTCCCTCGGAAGTGAACTTGGAGCCTTGAGCTTGAAGGGTTGCCTTTGGTCCTTGACCAAAGGGATTTTGGCATTTCCAGTAGTACCAAGCTCGGCGACGTACTAAATTGGAGCTGCTAAGAAGGAGATTAATCAGGTATTCCCTTGGTACTGGGGTTTGATCCCCGTATGTGCTCCACCATGCCCGTTGAGGGTAGTGGTTGGAGGTGTATGTTAGTAATTTAGTATAACATGATCATGCATATTATATGTATAGTGGAACATAGGATGTACCGAGTCCCTAGCCAATAGACAGTTGCCTTCGGGCGTTACAGACTTCCACTGGATAGGTCTTCATGAAGGAGTTCCAGTTGACCTGGGGTCGTGGTTTGTCATCCGTAGAGGAGCACACTAAGAAGTCTCGGGTGTATATGGATGGAGGGTGGCTTGGTTGATGTTCTGGGAACACTCCTTGGTTTGAAACCCGTAGGCTATATGTTGAGGCCAATAGGCCGGATGTTGCGTGGCTTTGGCATTGACCATTCCAGCTTCGTCGTATTTTGTTCCCTATGCTTCCCTACTTCACTATATCCCTTTCTTTATCCCGTTTTAAATGTTGTATTATATTATTGATATGCATCAAAGTGAGCCATTAGGCGGCGTATTCTCCAGAACCTCTGCGTTACTGAGATATATTCGTATATCTCACCACGTTTTGGGGACTTTATTTCAGGTAGTGCTAGTGGAGTTAGAGCGGCGGACAAGAGGCCCGTAGGATGAGCTCAAGGACTTACGGTGGATTTTGGTATTTTAGGGTCACATGGCCTAGGCTAGACTTAGGACATGAACATCGTATTGAGTTAGGATTATTATTTGTCATCTTTGTTCATGTCATTTTTTGCCTGAGTTTAGTCATTAAATTATATATCATGATATTATTTTGGTGGATTTATGTTGTATATTGATGTTGTTCGTTTAAGGTTGTTGTAATATTTGTAAGAATCATTGTAAATTGTAATTTGAAGACCATATATAATATGGAAGCATGTATGTGATGAAAGGGAAATAGGCCTCTTCTAGGATTTGATTTATGTTTTATGTCAAAGAATGCATGCAAATGGATCTTGTGATTGAAATTAGTTAACTTTGAAAAAGTAAGCAATGATTATGTATGTTGAGCACATTGAATATAAATTGTGAAGGGTTGTAAGAGCACAAGGCATTGCTGGTCTTTGAGTGCCACCCATTTCTATTAGGTACATTTGAGGATAGCTAAGCACTTTTATAAAAGTGAAATTTATTGGAAAAACAAAGGAAACTCTGACAAAATTTCTAGAAATTGATAGAATTTAGGTGAACTTTGGGAGAGCGTATCTCCTTCCACAAAGATCCAATAGGGACTTTCCATACACTGTTTTAAAGTTTGAGATATCAAATACCTTGTGTCAAAATATGAGAACCAAAGGATAACCACGCCGCACTGTAGAAGCTTGAGAACACGAACTGTCGAGAACAACCCTACACATGGGGCTGTCTCTGGCAGGTTTTGGGAAATTTATTCCCGCTTCCTTTCTTGGTCAAATTAGGTGCATGATATGTAAAATTGAAGCTTGAGATTTCTAGTTTACTGTATAAAAATTTAAAAGAAATTGGTGGAGTTGATTTCCCAGAATCGTTGATTTAGTGAGGGCTGTTTGGAGCCCTATTTGAGGTTGGCTGGCAGATTTGCTTGTCCAACTTCAAACGGTGATATCTGGAGCAAACGAGAACTTTATGACTTGTGTGATAGCTTGTTAAAAAGGTAATTAAGTCTAAAATAACATACTAAAAGATGAGAGGTTCGCGGCATGCGATTTATCCGCAGTAATTAATATACCGAACCATGTTCGGATAGGTAGAAAACGTAAAAGTGAGAATTTAGCTAAGTGGTTTTATGGGAACCCCTTAGTAACTTGAGAGAAGTATTATATGATGTTTAAGAAATTTAAATAATTATTCCGCAAAGAGTTTACAGTTACGGTCACAACTTTTATATATTATGCTTTATTATTGTTTTAAATGCTCGCGTAATAAAAAGAAAAAAGTTTACTCGCATTTTTATAAATGAATTGTTGTGATTGTAACTGCGCTTAATATCATAATCAATGTTAACAATACCGGTGTACAACGAGATGTTACACCAGTGGGGCTTAGATGACTTCCATGAAACTCGAGAGTATGTGCAGATTAAAAGATCATGAAGGAGTTTATATCTTAGAGTTTATGGAAAAAAAACTCCCTATCTTGGCAAAGGTACTCTTGGTCAATAAAGAGTTTATACTAATTCCTTTCTCTTGATATAGAAGGTAGATAAACAAGATGAAAGAATAGATTCTACGGTAACTAAATTAGTAAAGGTAGATCTCATTATCAAATTCAATTAGTTATAAGGCCACAAAATATTGCTAGTGAAAAGTGTTGTAATTGGATGAATTTGGATTCATAAAGGAGTTTATAAAGTTTCTAATGTCATCCATGTCATCACTAATTGGGTCTAATGGTTCATACACCAATATCACCTCATTGGCAGTACCTAGCATACATTTGGGTCTTATGAGATAAATTTGAGAAAGAGAGCTTTCCATTTTGGGCCTTAGTCTTGAAGGCTCGTAGGTCAAGTCATGGGGCTAGTGGGCCTGATATGTCAGAACCAAGGACCTTATAGGTTCCATAGGTGGTCAAGTGGGCTAGGCCTGACCTTGCGTCATCACATATGACTTGTATATGATCCAAGTGTGTTAAGTGGAATACTATGTGTGAAAGAGAATTATGGGGCCTATGTGAGGAATCAATTAGGCTATATGCTAGTGAATGGTGAATTCATTAGAACCAAGGAAGTGGGTTGAGGAACCGTCATGCCCATCTAGCCTTGACGCAATTCATAAAGGAGAGTGCATAGAGAGTAAGTACGCCAAGTGATAGTCATTTGGGCTAAAGAGCCAAGTGGATAGTGATCCACTTGGGCCATGAAGGAGGCATGAATATGGATTAGATGATCCCTAGCCCGACACCTCATACACAACACACCAACACTAGTGTGTGCTGCCCCTTTTGCTATAACTCTCACTCTTTCTCTCTCTCTCTCTCTCTCACTTTTGTACATCGTATTCTATTCTGTGTCAACAACTTATGGCTCAATAGGTTGATCTTTTATTTTATATGCCTCAACAATCTTATCTCTTTCCTTATGACTTTCTACCTGCTCTTTCAGCTTGTGGTAGTTCTATATGACCTCTTATCTATCAATTGTCTTCCCATGTGTTATGGCTTTAATATGCTCATCTCCAATTCTCCTTGGATCTTAAATATTGTTAGGAAATGTTCCATATGGCTTATTTCTCACAATTTCTACTAACTGACCTACCAGATTCTCCAAGTTCTTGATTGATGCTACTTGGTCTTGGATCAGAGCATCACTTCTTATCATAAAGTCTTTTAGCCTACTTTTGACCATATTAGAGTTGTTAGCTTGTTGTCTAAGCTATTGGTAATGTTGCGATGCTGCTGGAATGGTGGTTTGTGAGCTTATGGTGTTGTAGCATATGCTAACCTTGTTATTGTCCTTGAGAATAGGAAAAATTAGGATGATTCCTCCAGCCTCGAGTGTAGGTGTTTGAATATGGATTATTGTTGTCATAATTTCCTACAAAACAAGTAGGTTGAAGATTTTGCGGGCAATCATTATAAAGATGAGGGTCATTACAAATTACACATGATACAACATTAGAAATTGGTTGTTCTTGTTGCGTGCTAGGATCGATAATCAGATTAAGATACTTAATTGTATTATTCATAAAGGATATATGTGTTGCTAATGATAATATAACATCAAGCTCCAACACTCTTGCAGCTTTCTTCAGTGCAATTGATGTCTCTGTTGGCTATTGATAATTGTTATATGTCATTCCCTTTAGGATCTTATATGCTTAGTATATGTCTTGTCCAAGAGGGATCCTATGAAAGATGCATCTATTATGCCTCTAGTACCTCCACTCAACTCGTTGTAAAAGGTTTCTGTCTAGATCCATTCTGGGATGCCATGATTAAGGCATCTTCGCAATAATTTCTAGAATATTTCCTAGCTTTCATGTAATGACTTACCTTCAAATTCTAGAATGTTGTGATATTATTCCTTAGCTAAGTTTCCTTTATGGGAGGGAATAATTTGATCAAGAATTTTTCGGCCAAGTCATCTTATCTTCTAATTGAATTAGGTGGTAATGTGCTCAACCATACCTTAGCTCTATTGGTGAGATAGTAAAGGAACAACTTCAGTCTCAATGCATTAGAGGTCACTCCTTGTATCTTGAAGTTGACTGCCACATCCATGAATTTCTTAAGGTGAAGGTGACGTTCTTCACTAGGAATTCTATTGAATTGACCAATAGTTTGCAGTATATTGAATATGACTGGTTTCAACTCAAAATTGTCTATTACAACTTTAGGTTGGATGATTCTTGAGTGGATATTGTTCAATGTTGGGACTTTGTGTGCCCTAATTGGGATTTCATTTTTGCTTAGTCCTTGTCCATCAACACTGGATCCTGTTGATGCACTAAACAAAGCTAAGACTACTAAATAAGAAAGAAGCACATTGAGGATAGAGAAACTTCAATTATCAAAAGTAGATTGGGATCAATTTCCAAATATTACAACTATACCAGAATACTGGAACACTGTTATAGAAATCCTTCATTAGTAACAAGAAAACTTGATTTTATGATGGGACTGACGCCGACTATACATGTATAACCCATAAATTAATCCATATATGTCTATGCCAGACTAATTATTGAATTCAATCAAGAACAAGTTATGTGTCCTTATATGGCGTGAACCATGTCTATACCCACAACTTAAGTAGATTTCTTTAACCTGATTAATCCAGATTGCTTAAAAAGGTTTTGGATTCACCTATATGTCCATAGCACAAATTCTAAGACAATTGTTTATCCTTGTCAACAACTAATTGAAAATAAAAATAGTAGAGTTTATGCATCCATGGCTACATTACAATACGAGTACTCTAGCACCCAATCATAGAAAATTTATCTCATACTGGGAAGAAAAGAAACAATAAAGAGAGAAAAAAGACTCATTGAAACACAAATATAAATGGACAACAACGATGTTGTAGCACTACTGCCGCAACTACTCCACGCGCCACCACTCTCCATCATGTTTAGGCTTCTCATGTGACTCTCCACCTCTGAAAACAATGTTTGGATCCTCTAGAATCAATGATGTCTCTCCAAGTAATTATTTGAATTTGAATTCCTTGCAAAATTACCTTTTAATATGATCTTAATTTATTTTTTCGCCCAAACTTATAATCTTGATTGCTTGAGATAAGGATTTATTAAGATATATATTTATCTCTTCATATTTCTAGTCTTCTTATCATTTATCTTGTGCTATAGCATCTTATCTTATATTTTAATTTTAATTTCTAGTGCTTATCTTTTTACCCTTTCTATTACAACATCAAAATGCAACATTTAATTAATCGCTCTTGTGCTATAACATTGCTACGATATTAACCTGCATCAAAAACTTCAGAGACAGATAATTGATCTAGCATCAAAATTAACTCAAATATAAACATGTAACATATTTAGCATTCAAAACACATAAAGATAAGATCCGTGCAAATTTCTCATGATTATAATTTAAGCACCAAATCATCAATTATAAGCCCAAACTTAACTTTAAGTCATCTTCAATTGAAATTTGAGCTGCCAATAATTTCAAATTCTTGAATATAGGTGATCACTGCCCCCCCTCCCCTCGGCATAAAGTAGACAATCATTGATAAACACTTCCTTTGGGATCGATCTTCAAACCTTAGAATCATGTCCTTTTGTTAATTCACACCACTGTAAGTTGGGCTTCCTCTTCCTCAGAAAACAGAACCAATGAATGACACTACCCTCCATACTCACATAAGCAAGTTTAACCCTCTTATTTTCGGGTATCTCTTGCATTTGAAAATTTTTCTCTAATCTAGTAATCTAGCCCAAAGGATCCACACCATAAAAAAATTTGCATTTCAACTTTCTTAGTCCAACAACAATGTTCCTCTGTAGCGTTGCCAGTTGAACCATTTCCCTCGTTTTGGCCATCTTGTGACGAATGGGACATGTCTAAATTTGGGTTTCAAATTGACTGTCCTTGCAAAAATTCTTCCACTATTTTTTTGGACTTCTAGTCGTTCAACAAGGTTCATATTTCCTCTATTCCTTCCAAATGTCTATCATATGCTTCCAACAACGATTATTCTCATTGGTCTCTCTTGTTAACAAATTAATTGAATTTTCCATGGCTTTAACTCTTACTTCAGTTCAATGGATTCCATTCAGACAATCCGACAGGTTGAACCAGTTGATATGTCCCAAGGTATGTAATATGGATGTTGTAGTACCAAACAAATATAAATAGATAATAAAATTTAGAAACACTAGGTCTTTATTTATAAATTATTAGAGTGCAAAAGGTGAATCCTCTTCAAGGAGTATTCCACTTATCTGAGAATAAATCCTCAGCCTCTAAACTTTGTACATACAACCTTACTGCTTTCCTAATTGAGGTTTTTCCTCTCTCTCTTTTTTGGTAATAGAAAGTTTATGTGGGGTTAGACACTGGCATCCCACTAGGGTCAAAAAAGATCCTCCAACCTTTGAAGATTTTCGAGAGAGATTACATATCATTTACCAACAAAGTCCTCGTATCGGCCAGCAAAGTTTGAACCCACTCCCTTAAAGGATATAAACCAAACCCTAACTGTACCGACCTTTGTTGGAAGGTTTTTCCTCTTATTACCATCCAACAATCACACTGCCTACATAACTGCTTACGTAAGAAACTACCTATATGACTGTCTACATAATAAATTGTTTACATAATGCACAATCTAACCAATTATCCCTTCTTATTTGTGCCTTCTAGTATAAACTTTAAATGGCTTAGGATCCCAATTTCCTTGTACGTATCATTGTTGCAATACTTTGAGCAGTTCTACCCACCCGTAACAGCTAAACTATTAAATTGTAAAATGCGGGAACATCAGTCACAAATACAAAACAATACAATTTTAGATGGTTTGCTATTGAGAACAGGGCATAAGCAGAGAAAGCTAAAGAAAAATGAAATATTCTATAATAGAATGTTTTGTTGTAAAATAAACGTAGATAACTAGTAGAAAAGAATATGGAGATAAAGGAAAATAGGAGAAAACCTTGATGCTTTGTACATGTCTATATTTATAGGCTCATAAGACAAGGACGATTACAATATGATATATGACCATAATTACTTCTTTGGTGGTTACAGAATATTCAAGGGTCGTAACGGTCATGGACAGTCAACGTCATATTATTTATAACATGTTTTAATTATTTTTTATATTTTATTTTTCTTATCTAAATTGAATTTTATATTACTTTTTTTTACATAATAGATAAAATGGACCAAAACCCAAGAAGGGGGAGAACCAATGTTATAAAAATTAACCCGACTCGACCGATTTGACCGGTTGACCCGTAAATCGAACACCTAACTAGTTCAGTTTAGGTATTAGCCCGGTTATGTATTTGATCTAGTATAAAGCCGGTGAACCGATCATAAACTGGGTTCAACCGAGGCACCAATTTTTTTGGAAAACAAATTGATTTTGTGAAATTTTTGATAAAATGCTTGAAAAATACCACTAATGAAATTTGAATCTAAACCATGTAGATTATAACTTAATAGTACTTATTACTAATCTAACTCTAATTATTAACTAAAATGCTTCTAATTTTATATTTATTATATTTTATTTATATATATTTAATTTATGTAATTAAACCGATGACTCTTTAACTTAGTGCCTCGACTCAGTCAACTGGGAAAAACCATTACGAGGTATCAAACTGTTAATTGGCCCATTAAAGGTTGTAGTGACAACAAAGATTCGTTTAGAAAGAAATAATTTAAATATCTTTTAAAAATAACTATATAATAAGGAATTTTATTGAAATAATATCAAACATTACAAATGGTAAGGCATGTGAGACGACAAACATACCAATCAGCTGCTTGAGAAAAAATTCATATAGAAACTGCAAGTTGAAGGGGAACATAATTATTTCCACCTAGTGGAAGAAGAAAATAACATTGTACTAGTTCGAGGGACTCATAAATGATTCCAACAGCTGATAGTTGAAATGTCTAACATGAGACTCTTTATTGTGTTAACGTGTAGCAATTTGCATATCTTAAGGATAATCAATGCTATCAAGGTCTAACATAATGCTGGCTCTTTCTACAGTAAAAATTGATCTAGCAAGTAGAGTTGAACGGTTAGAACTTGAGGTTTTCATCTTCACTCTTTACTTCTCTGAATCATAATTTTTAAGAGACTGATGTTTCCTATTCTGCATCTTCTTCACAAGCAGAGAAGCCACTTACTCCTTGCTTACTGTCCCAATCATCTTTGTCCAATGGTGGCATTTCAAGGCTATCACGCGGTCCTGGACTAAGCCTCCTCTTGTGTTCTACAAAATTTTGTATGGAATTGTTAAATACCATCAACATCACCTTTATCGCAAACAAGTTGGAAAAAATATAAGAAATAGTTCAAAGAGAAAGATTACTTTTACGCGTAATTGCCTGTCGAGTTACTTCCAAGAATTCATCCCATTTGAATTTCCGCAGTTCACGCTTCTCTTCCTCGGGAAGCTCGAAATTGGGCTCTCTCCCACACATGAAAGCAGCCCTAAAGATAATTAAAGAGATATATTCATACCAAGTAGGTCATGGTTAACAAAATATAGTAAATGAAAACTCTGACAGTTACAAAGGACACATTATATGTCTTTAAGAGTTTATACTTTTTTCTTTAAGACATTCAAGAACCAAACAAATTATTTTCTTCTAGCAACAACAGATTTCTATAGTAGCTAGCGTGTAATACTATACATGCACGTGCAGAATTGTAAATGAGCAATCATTAGGAACCATATACGGCCTTGTCAATTTAAATGATTGTCAAACTCTCGAAAAATAAAATTAACATGTACCCATAAAAAACAAGACCCTATATAAGATCAATCATTAGGAACCATGCACATACATACATCGACATCAATATCAACATCACCTTTCTCCCAAACAAGTTAGGGCCGGCAGTTGATGAACCAATATAAAAGCAAGAACAGATTAAGGCATAGTTCACCAAAAAGATAATATATATGTAGCTTCACTACTATCTTAAGAAATAAAAGAAAATATTTCTTCAAATTGTTTTATTCCCTAAGACTAAAGAATGTTTATCCGGAGGCAGTCACCCCACCTCAAACCTAACACCAAAGACAAAATTATGCAAGAAAAAAATCACACTCAGAAGTAATAAAAAGGGGGCAACCAAGAAAGTAGGTGCATTACAAATTCAAAGTAGGTTTTTCTTTTTTTGTGTACAGAATTCAATCCAGTATAACTGTAGTTAATAAAGGTCTAAAATACATGATTATAACGAAAAAGATTATATGTTAGGATATGGTAGAAAGAAGGGCTAAAGAATAAAAAACAGATAACCCAAAATGTATAAAGTATAAGGTTGTTGGCACTCAATCAATGAGAATAGAAGCAGGTAAATTGGCAGCTTATCAAACCCAACTGATAGTTATGCATATTCTCCCTATGACTTGGAGTTATCAAAAGGGATTATTGTTGGTAATAACATTCTACAAATCAAAGTACTACCTGTCATATAAGTGAGCAGCATCTTCTTGTGACCCAACAGTCCCTAGGTGGATCTGTTTCTTGTCCACTTTTATTGCTGCCTGCCACTTCATATTTTTGAAGTAGACACCTCTCATCAAACATGGTTCTTGATTGTGCAAATTTTTTCTTCTATGTCGCTTTCTACGTTTAATAGGAGGTCCTGCTAAATGCAGGGTTAAATAAATAGTAAACAGACAAATAAAGACAGAGAGCTAACAGAAAATCAATGCTAACCGAGAACAGAGAATCAGAAAAGTAAACTCTACATGTGTGTCAACTGAATTTTATATGCTTGTGCGCGAACTAAATTTCAGTTACAAACTTTTCTTTGTTCAGTTTCCTTCTGACAATTTATCGATGATGCACTGCATGATAGCAAGAACCATGGGCTATCCATGAAAATCACAATCACATTCATAGATTTTGCACAACATTTGATGCCACATAAAAGACACAGGGAGCACAAAGTCCAAGGTCACATGCCAGCAGGTCATTCCCCAGTTGCTTTAGTTAATCACACATGCCTATGTGGTACAAGATATACATTGGAGGATTGCTCATTCACTATTGTTGATTCTCCTTGTTAATAGTTTTATGTAAATGATACCCCAAAACAATACATTTCAGTGAAGTTAATACACTTATTGCATTTAATGAAATGATTATATGATGACGAATCAATGAAGTAATTCTTGTTGACCAATTTAATATGATCAAAAAAGCTTATTCAGATATTTACTTTGAATATATGTAAACATTTAAACATTCAGATATTCTCTCATTAATTTTTCTTTTCACTCAATCTTTTCTTGCTATATATTTGGGTTTGACTACAGACCCCAATTAATTTGGTATAAAGGTAATGTTCATGATGTTGCAATTGACATTTTCCTCTTATTAGTTATGTCATTTAACGTATTCTAAGTCAACTAATATAAATTACTAAATAAGTAATATAAATCAATTCAATTCATCTTTAATGTGTTCAAAACATGAAATTTGATTTGTAAGTCAACTCAAATCCCTTTTTTTGTAATGATTTGGAGCACCTAAATGAAATCAATTCAAATCATATAAAATTGTTTCCAATTTTTTATGATTCCAAAGATATCCCAAAGGAAATAACATTAATTACTAGGTTAGCTTAGTCCTTGTAAACTAAACCAGACATAAACAGCAATTGGGAAAAAGTTAACCTCTTTAACAACAAACCTGTGATTTGTTGAATAAGCTGCTCTTTCGATGAGCTGGAACCAGAAACATTTGATGATCCTGGCTCTTCTTGCACAATGGTATTCTGGTAAACATAAAACAGTTTAGTGTAAGTTCTTCGCTAACTAAGATATAAAAAATAAAAAGACTACCTAGGGTATAACTTTCTAATTTTATCAGCTTGGTACACATTTAATCTGATCACATCTGTTCAATAAATGTTAATTCATAAACCTGTAGATGGCAATCAATCTAGAATCTTCTTGATTCTAGTATTAAAAGATAGAACCCAATGGCGTCAATTGATCAACGTAGCCGCTCCACCTAATGGGATAAGGCTTGGTGGTGGTTATTGTTGTTGTAGATCATAGCAAAAGCATATCATTGCACAAGGATAATTATCCAAGGGAGAAATGGGAGTGCTCATGCAACCAGATATATGGATGCTTGCATTCGAGATTTCAAAAGAAAGACAGAGCAGGAAGAATATATCTTTCTTTTAGTCAATGCTATTTCAGTCACAAGGAACATTGATTCTGCTAGCTACAGACATGTCCCAGGATGAGGTAGTCTTGGATGAAAACTAGAGGGTTCAGTTAGACTCAAATATCCTTATGTTGAAAACTGTTATTTTCAAATTGAGACTGAAGCTATATTCTCTACCATTTTATCCAATATGCAATATGGTTAGGACAGATAACCGCTACCATCTACGTTCTTCTTTATTTTTTCAACGAGGTATAGATTACTGACTGGATATTTCACCAATGAAAGGAATTTTCCGATCTATTCAACCAATTGGAGGAGACAATAAATGAAATATGCATGATGATCACTTTACTCTTCTGCAACAGATTTTTCCACTCTTCTCCTTTCCTATTAGATTGCCACAGCATGCTATTTAAAAGACTAAAACAGTCAATTAATTCCAATGATGTATGAATCTGTGAGCAAGAATACGAAACTGAAGCCAGATAGACAAAGCAGAGGTATTGGGACAGAAAGAAGACTTGCAAATTGAGCAGGAATCTTTAATCTTTAATTTACATAAATGAAATTAACAGATTCCAAAAAACTAGCAAATTTGAAGACATAATGAATGTTACCACTCACCTTTTTACCATATTTGTGTACTTTCTAAAGATAAAATTGAATGGTCGGACCATCAAGTTTATCTTAACTAAATAGCCAAATCACATACAAAAGAGGAAAAGGGAATTGTCCAAAGAGTTAGCTATTGGGAGTACCCATACTAGAAATATTGAGATAGTAAAATATCTATTATTTTTTATGATCAGAGCAAACAGATCATTTCTGAAACGTTTTTAGTCTTGAAATTGAATTAAGAAAATCTAATTTGTTCAATTCTCTAACTGATACCTTCTTACCTGTTTTTTCAATTGAATTCGCAGCCATGAGACAATATTAAAATAAAATAAAAGTCCAATATCATTTTCATCAGTAAATGTCTGAATGATTCTAATTCCTAGCTCAATGAAATGGAATGCCAAATAAAAGAAGCCCTAAACGCATATCAAGAAGAGCAAAAACCTCATAAACTATCTTTGTACAAAAAAACATAAAAAACGAAGTTCAAAAAAGCATGGATATAATTATTTACTAGAAGCAATCAGGTTCCTACACTGTCCAGGATGCTTGCATCATCTGAAGGCACAGTTTGTTCACTCTTAGGTTTCGCATGCCGCGTTGAATTTTGAGGACCAGTTAGATTCTCACAATAAAGAGGAAGCGGAGTGACAAATGAACCGCTGCCTGAAAAGGCCAAAAAAAAATTGGTAAACTATGTCAGGTAAGTTTAAGATACAACTCATAACAGTACACTCTAGAATGCCAAAGACATGATTTTATCTTGTTTCCTTAAGATCACTCAACACTAGATAAAAATATGTTATCCAACATTTACCTGAGCATAGTCCCAAAAGTCTACGCCTTCTCAAGCTTACCATTGTTAGTTCCAATCTTCTTACCAAGGCATCAAAGCATAACGATCAACTTCTTGTGATACAAAACTTTCCTTTCAATTTAGGAGGCAGAGTAGCTATAATACAAATAGAACAGTTTCAGGCAGATGACAAAAATAAGTTAGACCTATAATGGGAGAAATCTGAATATCTGAATAATGGCAGAAGAATAATTTACAAACAATGGCAATGAATAATGGCAGAAGTCATCTCAGAACGATGACCATGACTACTTATCCTACACAAAGAAATGGTCTTTTCCTAGTTCTAGGACCACAAACAAGTATGTAATCATCAGAAGGCAACAGTAAAGAAGGAAAACATTGATTAAACATTCAGAACTAGATCTCAAATACAAGGTTTAGCTAAAAGTAGGTCCTTCTTTGACTTTTATACAGTACAAACATAGTGATCATGCCCTTCATGCTTAGACCACCTTGGCCTTACCAAACAAATAGATACAAATGCAGCGAAACATTGACAATGATACAATATCAACCACTCTTACTCAGGACAAGCCTATGTAAACAATCGTTCAAATCGGAAATCCAATTTGATCATAGCACAAGTGATCATCAACCCCTTCAAAACTGAAAGATGATAAACTATTTTCAATGAAAATAAATCATAAAAAATAAAAATTATATTATAGTATGCATAAGGAAATCATCCACAAAGCCAGAAGATTAAATGGAATCAAAATTTGGAAACAAAAATCACGCACATAAGCCAAGTCTTTCTCCTTGGCTGAAGTCAACCCCATCAACCTATCACCTTTCTTGGAAGGGGGTGATAACAGAGAAGACAAACCCATTAGACCAGACACAACACAAACCAAATACACATATTTATAACGAAATTCGAGACACACCCACAAAAGCCAACAAGAAAAAGACCAAGTCTTTAGCCTCCAAAGCAGTCAACTCAAAATGTCCATGACCAGAAAACTCATCACACACAAACAAAAGAGGGAAACAATGAAGGAACCTCATAACAAAAGTGAAAGAACAAGCCATTGTTGTTGGTAACGGTACCTTAAAAACTGAAAGGGTGAGATAAGGTGACACAGCAGAGGAGAGAAAAAATCCAAGTGGGGTGGTGAGAAATCTGAGGCAAAAGGCAAAAAGGGAATTATTATAGGAATTTTGGGGAATACAAGGTGGTAAGCGTGGTATGAGATAATGTGTGTGTTGTGTTGTGGCTCATGCATCTACCACCTTTTGTTTTTGTTTTTTGTTTTTCTATTTTTTTTATATTTTTTTTTCTATCCCATTCCTCTTGAAGTTGTGTTGTGTTTTTGTGTGTGTCTTTGTTTTGAAGAGAAGGGTGGTGGAAGCGATGGTATAATGGTTGTGGAGAGAGAAAGTCTTCTAGAGAGAGATGGTTGAAAAAGAGAATGGGAACGTAGCTACTAGCCGCTGAGTACTTTAATTTGGGTCAATGTCAATGCTGCCCTTTATAATGGCAGCAAATACCACTTTTGTCAGTTACATTAGAGGCATCGTTGCTTTACCATATTGCCCTTTGAGCTATTTGTATTATTTTGTATTATATTCAGCTTTTATTTTTTAATTTCTTTGACAGTAATTTGGTCGAGCTGGACAGATCATAAGAGCAATAAAGAAATTTCTACCAATTTTTTAACACACTTGTGTATTAATATTTGAACTCAAGAACACTAATTTAATTGAAATATTGATACATATGCTTAATGGTTATATTCAATTGTTTTGTATTTGAACCCGGGTTGGTGTTTACTGTTTCCGGATTTTTATTTTGTAATAATATTTCATCAGGTCAAATACAGTATAGGCTGGCCAATGCGTACTGGGCCGAATCACACACAGTTCATGGAGAAGGCCTGTGGGATGATCAGCTTTCTGGGCTTGAGGTTGTAGTTGATGATGTGAGGACTCTGGTTCTCTTTTGGCGCGGTGATTCAAACTGGGGTACCTGCGATAACACTCGGAGGCTCAAGTCAATATCAATGGCAGATGTATGTGTATTCTTACTGAATTAGATTGTCATACTGGGCATATACCCTCTGTTTATATAGTGATTCTGATGTTGCCTTGTGAAGGTGGTATGGCCTCTGATTGGCCGTTTAAGGGCTGCAGGTTCAGCTTGTGCCTTAATAGCCTTATCTCTTAATGCTAGGCTACTTTGATAGAGTAGTGACGAGCTGGTGTTGTCCTCTGTCTATTTGCTTAAGGGCACGGTGGACCTTTATTAGTTTCTATGTTGGCTTCCTTATCTCTGAAGGTATGTTAAAGGGCAGTTTCACGCACGATGGTGCTATCTCGCCAAGTTAATGCGCGATGTGATACATCGCGCCTTATACTGGGCTTTACGGGTTTTGGGCCTTGTCCTTATGTACGTGGACTTTTGATAAGCCTATCGTATTTTATCCAGATCAATATTAAATTTTAAATTCTAATTAAATTATAAAATATAAAAAATAAAGAAGTAATTTTTCAAAAGATAATATAAAATATTTTAAATTATGTTAAGATACAATTAAGATATTATAAAAAAATTTATATCATCTAACAAAATTCAAAACTCGCGGTAATGCTGTTAGGGAAAAAAAAGGAAGTGAAGATTATAAATTTTGTGAAATTTTGCACGTTACACAGATTTCTCACTGTAAGAGCTTAACAATGTATTTTTGTATTTGGATGACAAATTTAGGTTAACAATAAATTTGATTTGAGAAATTAAAGTTCTATTGTATATATTTTCAGGATATTAGTATTAGGGAGAGGTTATAGTTACTATTTTCTTTTCTTATTACTTATTACTATCAAATCTTAACAGTTGATTTTTGTCAATCTAACGGTTATAATTTATTAGAATTAATAATTAATTAATAAATGTAACCCAATAAATTATAACCGTTAGATGGACAGAAATCCACGGTTAAGATAATTGATAGTAACAAGTAGTGAAAAAAAATGTAGTAAGTATAACATTTCCCTTAATATTATTGTATTTTAGATTTGAGAATAGTTTAATAATCGTAGTATCCACTTCTATATAATTAACTAAAATTTAAAATCTTTAGAGTGAAATAATCTCTTTACCAAATTATATGAACTTTTGAGTCCGGTTTAGGTCTAACGCTATCTCATTTTCATGTCAAGCAACTCCTTTTCCATAGCTCCCCGTTTGGACAGAACCTCAGTGTTCATCTTGTTTAGCAATTCAAACAAATGTTTTAATTGTTTCTCCACATCTACATTTTCTTCCTTCTTTCCATATGCTTCTCCCTTCATCTTTTTTGCAATGGTTCCTTCTCTCTATAGCTTTCTAATTCTGTAGCAAACTTCTCTGTTTCCTCAGTGCACCAGTTGTACCCTTCCTTACTTCCAGGAATTCATCACAGATTACCCTTTCAATGTTGGAAATTTGTTGTACCAAGGCATTAACTCCTGCGCTCAATAGTGATTGTACTCCGGGAGAAAAAGAGCTCTCTGATATAGGTTTCTTTCCTCTTCCCACAGTTGTTTTCGAGATTGGTGGTTTCTTCATCTTCGTGGCTCTTTGGGGGGTTGTCATGGGGGTCCTTTCAGCAGCTTCTTCTACCATTTCTGTTTTCTCTTCTTCTGTTTTTCCATGATTATCCTCCCCTTCAGATCCTGCATACTCTCTCACCTTTGTCAATGTGCCTTAATCAATGTCAGCGCTCATAGGAATAGTTTTAGTGGCATCTGGGTGCATGCGACGCAACTCGGCTCGAGTGCAGAAGTCAGAGAGAAGACATGGAAAATGAAATTGACCTTTTCTTTTTATGTTGGCAACAAGCTGCTTGCATACCAAATCACATAGTCTAATCATACTTTCTGGTTACATATCCAGTCAGACATCAAATCATCATATCAAATCAAGTATCCATCAAACATCAAAACCATCAAGTCAAATATTGATATCAGTCAAACATCAAATCACCAGATCAAATAATGATATACATCACATATCCAAATCATCACATCAGATACATATACCAGTCAAACATCTAGACATCATATCAAATACTGATACTAGTCAAATATCAAGATCCATATATAATGGTATATAACATAATTGATATCATATCATATAACTGAAAATACGACATCTTGTAGTTAAAATCTCTATAGGGATAGTCCAAATACATATCTCTGTGGACATAGTCCCTCCAAAGTAAACCAGAGCCAACCGAGGACTGTATGCACCGATGGCATAACATAACTTAGCATACGATATCCCATAGTTAAAATCTCTACACGAATAGTCAAAATACATATCTATAAGAACATAAGTCCCTTCAAAGCCAACCGAGGAACGTATGCACCCATGCCAATAATACCCAGAGCCAACCGATGAACGGATGCACTCATGGCAATATCAAAATGTTCATTGGAATCAAACACATATAAGGCATCCCTCAAAGTAGTAACAATGGCATAACCTATTAATGTATATATATATATATATATATATATATATATATATATATATATATATGTATATATATATATATATATACATATGTATATATATATATATACATATATATATATATATACATATATATATATACACACACACACACACCTCAACACTTGTCTCATGACAAAGTACACAACTTATCCACTATTACGTAATTCATCAAACAGAATTATCACATCATCAGAAACATATCTTATTTATCATCAGAAGTTATCAGAACTTAAAAACTTATCAGAACATCATCAGATCATTATAACTTATCAGAACATCATAACTTATCAGCACATCGGAACATCAAAACTTATCATAAACACAAATCATATAGTCATATCTTCATATCCCATATGAATGCAACTATACTAGTGTCTAGCATACATCAATCACACATACATAAAAGCCATTATCTCATTGGATTATGGTGGAACAACATAATAGAAGAAAACTCCTTAAACTAAAAGCTTACCTGTAAAGATTTTCTGGTAAATAGCTTGATCTTCCAATATTACTTCTCTTGATTCCACTCTAAGATCATAATAAAGCACCATCAATCACCAAACACATTATAACAACCTTAATTCTCAAACTATGTGAAATTGTGAGTTAAGTGAGACAGTGTGTGAATCTGGTGACTGTTAAGAGAATTATGACAGTTGAATCATGAAACTATCATGATAATGGATGTAAGGATACAATTCATGTCTAACAAGTCAATTAGAACCTAAAAAGAACATAAGTTAGGTTTAGAGATATAACACCTCGTATTTCTAAATGTATAATTATATGTGATAATGTTGATTAAAAGGGTAGGATTAGTGAAAATCCTGAAATTAAAGCCAAAATATATAAAAAGGGCAAAATGGTAATTTACCAAACACGTATCCCTAGGCATGAAAAATTGAGTAGACGGTCTCAAATGATAAAAATAATATTGGAAATGGATTCAGGACGAAAAATTGAGTGGATAGGCAAGTTTCAGAAAATTTAATGAATAGTGACTTTATCGGTGTAAAATACTGAGGTATAATTGTACCGATAAGCGTGAAAATATGATCAGTATTTTTAGGAAGTAAAAATATGACGTGAATGAGAAAAATACTTAGGTTATGAATTTATGGGTTAAATTAGGTGATTTAATAAAGTTAATTTTCGAGTGGGACTCACCTATGGGTTTTAAGTGAATAAGTGACCCTTTTATTTAGAAAAATTTGATCCTCTCTCTCCTACTCTCTTCTTCCTCATCGTGAGTTTTCTCCATTTAAGGGCAATAGAGCTTTTTGAACTACAACTTTGATTTCTAGCCACTTTTAAGAAAAACTTCCAACTACAAAGTTGTTCCCCTTGAGATTGTGACTGACTTTCATGTAGAGTGCACCTTGTGGGAAGCTTTGTGGAGGGAGATAATGCCCTATTTCAGCCACGAATTTTGAAGGTTTTTGGGGCTTTTTGTGTTGAACCATTGGTTGGTGATCATCC
Organism: Gastrolobium bilobum; assembly: GCF_033153095.1. NCBI lineage: Eukaryota > Viridiplantae > Streptophyta > Magnoliopsida > Fabales > Fabaceae > Gastrolobium > Gastrolobium bilobum. The sequence goes on along the minus strand of NW_026896098.1, from coordinate 61,944 downwards.
CCTTGGATACTAGGAAGCTATTGGTGGTAAGATTTCTCACTCTCGTTGAGTTTTCTATGAGATCATAAAATTAGTAAGGGTTTGAAGTTATAAGTTGAGTTATGATAGTTAGGAACATTAAATGGTATGTCTCCTTTGGAATTAAATGTTTAGAATGATAAATGGTGATGATTGATGTAATAAAAGTTATTGTGAATTGGGAATTTTAACTTAGGCAATTTTGTGATGAGTTTTCAAGACTTTATGAAATGGCATGATGGGATAATTGAATTATAGAGCATTGGTATGAATTAATTATAGGATTAAAGGATGTGTATGAATGTTGAATTGAATTGAAAATGTTGGGGTTTGCTTCTTGAAGAATTCGAATTATAAGAAAAAGTAAGGAAAAATTGATGAGAAATTATGGTTTAATCAATGGTTGATGTTTAATGCATAATTATTGAGTAGGTGAGTAAGTTGATGATTCAAGTGGTTGAGGTAGTTGAATTAATGGTGAGAGGGTTATTAGGCCTAAATGGCTAAAATTGGTTATAAGTCTTGTGAAATTGATGAATTGTTTGCAATTGATTCATGGTCATTGTTGTTGATCATATAGGTTGCCTCTCATGGAACCTATAGAGGATGATTAAACTTGGAGCGTACGTTTTGGAGCATTGTGCTCGGAGTTGAGGTAAACCTTTGGAACTTGGGTTTTAATCCCCTGTGTGCTCCACCACACCTAGTGGAAGGTTGTGGTTGGATTTTGTGCCTTTTGACATTGTGTGAATATGTATATTCATGCATTATTTCTTGGTTGTGTGACATACTTGGAGCATGTTGTGTGTGAAATTTTGTGATCTCTGTCCAGTAGATGTGTGTGGTTTGGACTTCCGTTGGAGATATCCTTTGGGGATTCCGGTCGGGTTTTGCCATGGGACCGACTCTGGGAGCGGCACCAGGATGATCCAAACGTGGGACTTTCGCTGGATAGGGCTCATGGGGAGTTCCAGTTGGGTTTTTCCATGGGGTCGTCTCATTCATGGGAGAGGCACCAGGAAGCTTCCCGGGAGTTATATGATGGGGTTCTTGAACGGAATCCTTATGTGGATATTCTTGGATTTGTGCCCAGTTGTTGTGATTTTGTATGTTATGCATTTTACATGATGTTATTTGTTGCACACTGAGTGAGCCATTTGGTGGAGTGATCCTCTATTACCCTTGGTTTACTGAGATATATTTGTATATCTCATCCCGCGTTTGAGGACATCATTTCAGGTTATGTGAGCATGGAGGACCATCGGGCAAGAGGCCCGTTTAGTGGAGGAGTTGGATCATGATGTGCATATGGAGAGCATGGCATTTTGGAGGAGTTTATTTGATGCACATAGTATGACATTTAGCATTTTGGACTTAGATCATGAACATATTGCATGTTGAGATTTCCATGCTTTTGTGGTGTTCATGACTAGATTCTAAGTCTATGTAGTTGATGTACATTCATGCCTCTTGTTTATACTTGTATTTTGGTGAGCATGAGACTTGTCCATGGCCACATATTTTGTGTTTTGAGGCATTTGGAGTCTTATGATGTAAAGTGACCATTTGATGTTTAAAATGGCCTTGGAATTGAGAAATATTGTAATCGATGCATTACATAATGAATATGCATGATGGAAGGGCCTAGAGCCTACATTAGAGCTTGGGTAAGTGGTATAATGAGTATTAAGGTGTTAGGAGTGGATTACATCACCCTTTTTGTGTTTTAAAAGTTGTCAAAATGTGTTTCTGCGGTAAAGGAATCGATTCCCACTTGAAAGGAATCGATTCCCAACATCACAGTGGCTGAATTTTACATCTTCTGCTCTAGGGAATCGATTCCCTTTGTGTGGGAATCGATTCCTCAAAACAGGGGAGTCAAATTTTGGCTACTGTCTGTTACTGTTGCTGCTGGGAATCGATTCCTGGCTGTTGGGAATCGATTCCCTCTGTACAAAATTTTGAAAATAAGTCATTTACAACCTAGATTAAATGGTATTACTTGTAGGGGTTGTAATTAATGAGTTTTATGCTTCCGCGTGTTTTACATTTATAATTATGGTGTTGTTTTAATTGATTAAGGAAATGGTTAAAGTTTAAAGAAAAGAATGTAACAAAAAGAAAAAGTTTACCCGTAATTTAATTAACTCAATTACTGTGATTGTAACTGCGCTTAATACCATATGCGATGATAACATTTCCAGTACATAACGGGATGTTACAAGAGACAGAAATAAAGAAATTGTGTAACAGGGGTATTTTGGTAATTTCGCAAACCAGATCTGAACTGAGTAAATTCTAAGGGTTATATATGTGTCTAAATCAACTAAATGATGTGTATACAAATTTAAATAATTAAGTCAAAGATTGATTAATTAAAAAGTCAACTAGTTTAAAAAGTTAGCTTTAACTTTATACTAGGCTTAATCTTTGGACAAAGATGAATATCTTGCTTTATTTTCTATTTGTGATGTGTAATTATGTTATTGTGTGATTGGTTGGTCAAAAGTCCAAGTGTGTGATATATAAAGTGAAAATCAATGAAAATTAAGTTACTTTATACTTTGAAAAAGTCAAAAATTGTGTGATATTCTTCCTTTACATGTTCAAGTCGGTTTATGCCTTGTTTTCCTTCATTTCCATGATGCAAAATCTGATGGGAAGAGTGTTTGGCTTGTCTTGAAAGCTTGGTTAAAGTTTGATAAAAATATCTAAGTTAAAAAGGTGAAAAAGTAATAAAAACTAAACCTTTAAGCCTTTTAATTTCAAACCACATGTAATCTTTCTATTCTTTCTTCAAGACACACAAAATATATCTCCTTCTTCTTCTCCATGACAGTGGCATTCATGGTATGAGTATAACACCTCGTAGATTTAAAACATATAATTATAGTTAAAATAAGAATTAAAGGGAAGGATTAGTGAAAATCCTGAGTTCTGGGTCAAAATACGTAAAAAGGATAAAATGGTAATTTGACAAACATGTAACCCTCAATAGTAAAATGTTAGTAGAAGGTCTCGAATGAGAAAACTAACCCTGAAAATGGATTCAAAATGAAAAATTTAGTGGTTAAGCAAGTTTCTGAAAAATTTGATGAATAATATTTTTACCAGGTAAAAAATACAGTTGTACATTTGCATCGAACACGTGCCGAGTGAAAATTGAGCTCTAGGTTTCAAAATAAGTTGGGAAAGGTACATAGGATTAAGAATTATGATTTTTGATGAAATTTGATGAAAATAAGGAATTTTGGGGAAATGTGCCAACGATGCACTTATCAGACTAAAACTGTGATTTCACCGAATGACCGGAAAACTCTGGATTCATCTTCCAAGGGAAATTAAAGAACTTTGGTGAATGTTAAATTTTGAATTTTATAAATAGGTTGTGAATAAATTGGAGATTAGTGATTTAAGTGGGAGATTTGAAATAATTTGAATTGAGTAATGTGTCAAGTGTGACCCACCCACTTAAATGACTCAAGAACAAAACCTCATCAGCCACTATTCATCATCTTCCACCCTCATTCTCTCTCCAAAAATCGAGTTGCACTCTTCCAAAGAGGGCTTTGATGTTCTTCCTCCATTTCTCACCAAACTGCTTTGTGTTCCACATGAAACTTCAAGTAAATGACCCAATGAACTCAACCCACACCTTCATTCCTCTTAAAACCCTCTAGATTTTGAAAAAAACCCTACCCATTCCCACGAAATTTTGAGGAGTTTGGCTTTCTTGGAGTTGATTGCGTGAGCTATTGCTTGGGTAATGTTTGGAGAAGTCTTAGGCCTTGATTCTTGGTTGCCTCCCACAGACTTGATTCTTGAAGATTAAAGCTTGGTGGACTATCTTTGGTCCTTAACCAAAAGGATACTGGCATTTCTTGGTGGAATTAAGTTACGGGATAACTTGTATTTGAAGCTACCTAGCTCGGAAGCTTCAAAAAGGTAATCTCTTGGTTTTGTGGTTAATCCACGTGTATGTTCCACCATGCCCATTGGGTAGTGGTTGAAAGTTGTTTGATTCAATAATGTAATTATAACATGATCATTCATGTGTTGATGTTGGGTATATAGAGTTGTACCGTATCTCTGGCCAGTAGATAGATGCCGTTTGGCGTGGAGGACTTCCACTAGAGAGGCCTCCGCAGAGAGTTCCAGTTGGCCTGTGGCCATAGAAATGTTATCCGTTGAGGAGCACTCTAGGAATGTCTCTGGAGTTATAGTTGGGGACACCTTGAATGATGTTTCGGCAACACATTCATAGATGAGAGACCATATGTTGTATGCATGAGGCCAGTGGGCCGGATGAGTGCATGGTTTTGGCTCAAACCATTCCTTCTCCATCATATCTCTCTCTTTCTCCCTTTTCTCTCTCTTTCTATTTCTATCTCCCTGTCTCTCTCTTTATCTCTATGGTTATGATGCATTATTGTATTTTACATCTGAGTGAGCCATTGGGCGGAATGATCCTCCAGAATCTTTGAATTATTGAGATATATTCCTATATCTCACCCATGTTATAGGGCTATGTTTTAGGTGGTTGTAGCGGTGCGAGAGTCCTAGGCAAGAGGCCCACGGGTTGAGGACTTGGAGAGCATGTGCAGTGCGTGAGATTTTATGCCTTGTTGCATTTTGGGTTGTATTTGATAGGCTAGACTTAGTGCATGAACATTTGGGTTGCATGAGTTATGTATACCATGCATTTTGTTATTCATGTAGTATTATTTTGGCTAAGTCTAGGATTGATGTATTTATTTATTTTGGAGTATTTATTTGTAGTTATATTTGGAGAATTGTAATTAAAGTATGATAGACCTTGTGTAAATTGTACAGCGTGTATATGATGGAAGAGTAATAGATCTATTCTAGGTTTTGATTATATTTTCAAATGAAGTATATGCATGCAATGAAATTATGTGATTGAAATTAGTAATGAGATGTAAATGGACTTAAGCAATTGATTATAAAGTGAATGATAATGATGTAAAAATATTGTGGGTTGTAAGAGCACCAAAGCTTATTGGTCCTTGTGTTCCACCATTGTCAATTAGGTACCATTTGATGTTTAGAACACACTTTAGTTAAAGTGGGATAAGTTAAATAAACAAAGGAGATGCCATCGAAATTTTCTAATAAATGAGCATTTTTAGGCTGACTTTGGGATAACATATCTCCCTCAACAAAAGTCCAATTGGGACGTACCATACACCATTTTAAAGGTTGAGATGTAATCTATATTGTGTCAAAATTTGGTATCATTTAGAGTTATATCGCACCCTGTGGAATGAAATGAACATAGAATTCCCAAAGAGGTCCAATGGAGGGGCTGTTCGGATCAGTGACTTCCAAAAATTATTTCTCCAACAATTCTTACTCAAATTAGGCTCATGATACATCAAATTAAATCTCAAGATGTCTAGTATTATGTTTAAAATTTTAGAGCAATTGGTTTTGTAAATCATCTAGAATTACAAAAATGGTGAGGGAGGTTTGGTACTCTGTTTTGGGTTGGCTGGCAGCTTTGCTTGAAAAACTTCAAACTGTTATAACTAGAGATAGAGAACTCCAACTGAGGCATTTGATACCTTTTTGGAAAGGTAATTAAGTCTAATTTAACATACTAAAAGATTAGAAATTAATGATAAAGTAATGCATAATAGTTAAACATGTCTTATATTGATTACACGTATAGATTTCAGTTATAATCACAGTTTATTTCATTATGTTTTATATTATTTTCAAATGAAAAAGAAAAAGTTTACTCATATTTTAAACAAATTGTTGTAATTGTAAATGTGCTTAATATCATAATCAATGTTAACAATACCGGTGTACAACGAGATGTTACGGTGTGAGAGCTGAAGGGAACTTGATTTCTAGCCATTATTTCAAGAAAGTTTCAACATGATAAAGATTCCTAGTGAGCTTGTGAACAAAACTCCTAGAACCATACACCTTCTAGCCTTGTATTGAGTGAGGTATTCCCTCCTAAATGTTAAACATAGTTGCTGCCCTATAGTGTTTTGGATGAGTTTTTACTTGGTTTTTGTGTTGGAAAAGCTTAAGGTTACCTAAAGGAAGCTATACAAGGTAATTGATAACAACTTTGTTGATTGGATGATGATTTGTGAACATTTATGTTCTTATATTCAACATGAATTTCTATGTATGTTGATGATGAATTTTGAAGTGGTTTTGTTTTGAAAATTGGTTGTTTAATCATGTAAACCAAAGATAACATCTTGAATTCTTAAAAAATTGCAAAAATGAAACCTAGCCCTAACCCTCAAATTTGGCCATGAATAGTAAATTAGGGTTTGATATGATTTGATGATGTTTACATGTTGGTTGATGTGGTGTGATGTTTAGTTGATGATTGAATGCTTAATTAATGGTTTATTATATGTTTAGAAAAATGCATGCAAAGTGTTGATGTTCAAGTTGTAATTTTGACTATGTATACTAAGTATATGAAAATGATGTGTTTATCTATGATTCAATGATGGAATTAAGATTGTGTGATGATTTGTTAATGAATTTTGTGATTAAAATAAATGAATTCCTAAGTATTTACCTATGCATTCAATTTGACCAAACCTAGTTAAATTAGGGTTTGTATGTAAAATGATTAATTGAATGTTTGTAGCATGGATTCAATGTGTACTTGATTGTTTGGTGTCATTGGATTAAAGTATGAATGCATAAAAATCATGGAAATTCATTATGCATGCTTCGGCCATTTATGTTTGAAATGGTAACCATGTTATGTAATTCATTTTGAATGATGTTATATGTATTTGATGTATAATAAAGTGTAATTGAATTATTGGTTTAAGTGTTTGAACTTGTGGAAGTGAATTGGTACTTAAAGAATCAATAAAGTAATGATTTTGCATAAAAGTATTAAGCATATGTTTTGATGCATGATGGATTGTTAAATGTAATGTTAATTGTTGTTGTGAATGTATGAAAATGTGTGTGAATGTGTTGGTTAAGATTTGGCCATGTTGAGTTAATATGGTTGGAATTGAAGTTAATTAATAACTAAACCCTAGAAACTTAAATGAAGAGTGTCTAAGTGAATTTGGATGATTAAGTCTCTAATTGTTAATGTTTGAATATAGGTTTAACCTAATTTCAAGTGTAAGGTCAAGGTTTGACTTGTGGTATGAGCATGAATTGTTGAGAGTAAATTTATAAAGAGTGTAATGTGATTGGACAAGATATGAATCTTGTGTTACAAGTTGTTGTGTGTATGTCAAATTTCATGTATATCTAGGTACAAGTGTGAATCGAGAGATACAATGATTCCTGATCAGTGTTCGGAGGATTTGACTTAGTTACTTTTTGTACAAGTAAGCTGGCTAGGAGCTACTAGAGGTAAGCTCTTAGTTTAGGAGGATTCTTCCTCTTTGTTTGTTCTACCAGGATTTCATTATCTTGGAGGTATATCTGTATATTTGTGTTTTTATAGTAGTCGGATATATAGTGTAGTTGCATTCATTTAGATAATAACATGATTTGATGTGATTTGAGTTGTGATACATTAGTTCTTATACAATGAACATATTCAGATAGACCATGAGTGCACCTGGACTGGTTGACTCTGGTTGCTCTTGTAATTTAATTCTCGGAGTTATATGTACAGACGAGGAGTCTGATATTATTTTGTGCTTATATGATGTATAATATACTATGTATCTGACCTTTCATGTAGAAATTAAACTCATAGGTGGAGACTTCTCCATAAACCCTGAGTTTATGAGATTTATTTCTCACCCCGTGTTGTGGGGATATATTTTAGGTATTCCAACAGTTGTTGATCAATCATCTCGTGGTAAAAGGCCTGTGCAGAGTGGCTAGTATTGGAGCTGAATTTTGTATTTTGAATCTTGTGTGTATATGTATATACTTTTTTATGCATGTGTAGTATCCATGCATGTTGATAGCTGTTATCTTTTTGAGAGGCATGCTTAGCCTTTGTTTTGATTATCTGTAATGAAGTTATGAATTTCAGTATGTAATTGCATATTGTCTCTAAGTCATAGTTTAGTGTACAAGGTATTTCAGTTATGGGTATTTATTTGCTGTAAATTTAAGATTCGCAGGTTTAATTGTGTTCAGGATTGACACTGAGTCAGATTCTGTGTGAATTCATGGATGAATTCTAAGTCTGATAATGTTTATTTATGTTTTGTGTATATTTTCGGTAATACAGGGATTTGGATTTATCCGAATTACAACCGTTATGTTGTCTGTAGGTTTCTGTTCAGAATGGTCTCTATGATTATATTTGAATGGAATACATCTGTCAAGTACAGATATGAATAGAATAGACATAGGTAGATTGTTCAAGAAATTTGTACAGGTATGAGACTGTGCAAATCATAATAATTGAAATTAAGTTTTGTACGAGGCAATGCGGGGAATAATAGGAAATGTGTTAATTCATTAATATAACGTAATCAGAGTAGTGTTAGGATAAAAGGAAAAGTTTATCCGTCTTTTTACAATAACTATAATAAATACTCATGTTAAGCCTTCTGCTTAATTCATAATTTGTAGAGCGCTAGTGTACCATATGTAGGTTAAGTCACCGGCTGCAGACGAGGTGTTAGACATATGATACTTACAATTTAAAAAACTAACACTTTACATGTTAATTTCAACAATCAAATCAAGGTGACATTACATGGTTACTCTAATAACTTCACTTGACAATTCACTTGAATTTAAATAACCTTCCAGACTATTTATCTTGATCATGGCCGAATTATAGCCTCAAGATTTCACCATCTTTACAAGCTTTCTATTAACCATTTGCCATATATATGACTGAAATATAGCATGAACAATTCATGCTCTTGCCAAACTTTTCCATGACTAATCAAAATTCATTTAACATTCTAACATCTTACACTTGCTCACCATCCTCAAGAACAATACTAAATCATTATCAATGGTAAATTTCCTTCACTTGGCCTAAAAGACCACATTATGTACACATGACATTTTCATGCTTTCAAATGACAAACTATTCATTCTACTCACATTTATTTATCTTAAACTTCATCATCATCAAGTAAACAATGGTCAAACATACTTCCATTTATTTTTCTCAAGCTTTGCTGAATTGCCTAAGGTAGCAAACCATAAAATTTCATCAGCTTTAGCTAGCTTCCAATCAAACTTTTGACCATTACATAATCCATTAATCAAGTTTTCACTTAGACTTTTAATCAAACACATGGTATACATAACTTACCATGCCTTGGCCGAATTGGCCTCGTCGATTTTCAATCATCTAACATGCATTTCTAAGGCTTATTTAAACATAATTTAACTTCCAATCAATGACCAAGCACTAACCATATCAAAACCTCATGATTTAACATCATAATATTCATCCCTAAATCATGAAAAATCCAAGTTCATATCTCAATATTTAGCCATCAAAATTCAAGTATATTACCTTGAATAGCTTCCATGACAACTAAAGATTATTCTTCACACTTCAAACCATCAAAATCATCATATATTTCCTCAAAGATAGCATCATGTTTGAAGCATAGAGGGGAAAGAAACTCACTCAACTCAGCCTCTCTTGAATAACTAAGTATATGGTTATGATCACAAGAGTATAGGCTTTAAGTTTTGTGTAAAAATCTAGGTCTAAAAGTGTTTAGATCAAGAAGCATAAGCATGTCATTTCTCCACAAATGGTTCGACCAAGAAAAGAAAGAAGAGGAAGAGATAGCGTGAAGACTAAGAAAGTAAGGGACAACCGACTTAGCATGAGGAAAAATGATAAGTAACTTAGTTACCAAGTTTACTTTCATCTTTGACATTTTCAAGTTATTTTGAATCCTATCGGTTGCCATTTTAATGCATCTTTGACTCATTTATTTGATTTTCTCTAATCATAATTAGATCAATCTAAGATCACTTTGAGTCTACAAAATTTTCCAAACAATTTAATTAAACCATCAAAATCAAGTTTAGACCAAGTATTTTACCTAATTGCAAAATGGTCCTTGAACTTCCACATAATTATACTTTGACCCACAAACTTTTCAAATAATATCATTTGGGTCTTAATTAACTTACCTGACATGAATTATATCATCATACTCCTTATCATCTCATTTACAAGATTTACTCGTCAAAACGTGCATCAAAAGCTTACTTATCTCAGAATTTGCAAAACTTACTAATCAACTTCTAAATCATCTTATATCATCAAGACTCACTAGTGAGGGTCATTATAGTGAATATCTGAGTCAAGAGATTCAGGATTATCTAAGAGATAATGAGATTCTCTCACAGTTGACGGCTCCATACACACCACATCAGAATGATGTGTCTGAGAGGAGAAACCAGACCTTGCTTGACATGGTACGGTCTATGATAAGTGCTATGAAGCTTCTAAAATCTTTTTGGGGATCCGCCCTCCATACAACATTGCACCTTCTTAATAGGGTTCTGTCGAAATCTATTCAAACTATTCCATATGAGATATGGAGAGGCCAAAAACCCAATTTGAGTTACCTCAAGGTGTAAAGATATCAAGCTTATGTTAAGAACTTAGCACCAGATAAGTTAGGGGCAAGGAGCACCTTGTGCTACTTTGTAGGCTATCCCAAGGAAACTAAGGGATACTACTTTTACTGCGTTGAGGACTACAAAGTGTTTGTGTCCAAGAATGCTACCTTTCTTAAGGAAGATCTATTATCTCAAGTAGATAGTGGGAGTAAGGTAGAACATTAAAAATTCAAGACTTATAGGAATAGATAATAGAGCTCGAGTATGTCGATCAGGTGATGCCTCAACTATAGGCTGTAGACACCAAGCCCCATAGGACTTTTAGGGTTAGTCATCCACTTGAGAGGTATGAATTTATGATTGTGAATCAACAAATTGTTAAGGATGACGAGCCTACTTTCCACACTAAGGCGGTCAAGGATGTTGACTCCTTAGAATAGCATAAAGCCAAGGATTTTGAAATAGATTTTATGCATCAGAACAAGGTATGGACCTTGGTTCCACCACCTGAGGGAATAGTTCCTATTGGGTGCAAGTAGATCTTCAAGAGGAAGACTGATGTTGATGGCAACATTCAAACCTATAAAGCTAGGTTGGTTGCGAAGGGTTATCGTCAAAGGCATGGTACTGACTTTCACGAAATCTTCTCACCTGTTGCCATGGTCAAATCTATCAGGATCACGCTAGTTGTAGCCGTATATCATGATTATGAAGTTTGGCAAATGGATGTTAAGATAGCCTTCTTGAATGGTGCAACACCCCATTACCGGACCGGTGTATTATCATCAACTATGATATTAAGTGCAGTTACAATCACAATAATTATTTGAAATTACGAGAATTTTTTTTTTCATTCTGATATCACTACCATTTTTTTAAAAAATGTATTAAATATTTTACCGTGATCATAACTCAAAACTTATTGTGGAAATATAAATACTATAGCTTAACATCATACAACTTAATTTTAAAGTTGCTAAGTGATTCCCATAAACCAACAAAGCTTAAATACTCTCTTTTACACTTTTCAGACTTGAGGTAGCCTCACTTTTCCTAATACTTCAGATGGACTACTTGTCCATAAATTCCTATCTGTTATTATATTAAACTAGACTCTTCTATCTTTTCTAACAAGGTATCGCACGCCTCAATTAGAGTTCTACAACTCTAGATATGCTCGCCGTAAGTTAATTCCTTAAAATTGTCAACACTACACTTTCGGTTTCACCAACATCCCTTACTATTTTTGAAACTACAGTCTTTATACTTATCTGTTTGCTCCCAAATTTGAATATGTTCTATTAAACACCTTGATATTTTATTTGATATATCATAAGCTAATTTGGGTAAGAAATGAGAGAGATGTGAATTTTTAAAGTTTGAAGACAGATGATGTCTTCAAACTACGCGAACAGGGCAGCAGCTAGTCATCCAAAAACTGGGCAAGTTATACAACTCAAGATTATCCTATATTTTAGGACAACAAAGAGGACATCCTAAGCTTCAAAATAAGGTACATTGTTGGAAATTTTGACAACATAACCTTTGTTTATTCAACTAATCCCATTTTATCATGTAACACGTCGTTCTAGAACTGGTTTGTTATCATTACGTACGGCATTAAGCGCAGTTACAGTCACAAGATTGAATTAAAACACGGATAAACTTTTTCCTTTTTATTTATAAACGTTTTTGTTTAAAATCCATTCCGTAATTAAAATAATCCCCGTAATGTGATTATAACTTAAATTAGAGGTAGACTTCTGATTGTAAGTCTTATTTAGACCACCAAAACTTAAAACTCACTTTTATTGTTCTTAAACACTAAACCTATATACTCTTTATTTATTTAATAAATTCCTGTACTACTTTTATGGTCTCAAATTTTACAATATGTTATAGTATTTTTCATTAGCTACGCGTGAGTTCAAACCGTGCTCAAATCGGAGCACCGCAGCTCAAGTTACACATTTTCTAAGAAAATAGGTTCGAAATCCCCAAGACCCAACGCTCATAGCGTGAGAAGTCAGAGAGGTTGACGCTCATAGCGTGAGTCTCACGCTCATAGCATCAAACCTACTGATGGTTGGCGCTCATAGCGTGAACTTGACGCAAAGAGCGCCACATTTCTGGAGCAAGCACCAAAACAGGGCAATTTGATCTCCTTTTGTATTTCATCCATAACTTTAGTTATACTCATCCTATTTATGCAATCTTGGTCTCGTTGGAAAGCTAAGAAAGAGATCTAAAACTTCCATTAAGACACAAGGGTCCAATCTATCATATAGATATGAAATACGGACAACAAGATAGGATATCTTTATTTTTACATGGATTTTCAACCTACAAGTCTTCTTTCACCTAATTGACATCATATAATCCTTTCAATACATAATTCTTGATTCTTTCAAGGTACACATACATCAAAAGAAACATCCATACCCTTTTATCATTTATATATACAATAATCCCAACATTACATCATATCTACAGTCTTAATTACAGAATCATGGGACTTAGCTACAAAACACTATGATCAAGTCCTTGGCTCCCAACAACAAAAGAGATACCACAGGGGATGAGCATAGGCTAAGTCCATCAAAATAGAAGATCACATACATATAGCAATTGGCTTTCAAATGTAAATTCTATACATGGTACTACTACATGTCATGTATAATCCAAAAGAATGCAACATCTTCATGCATCTACTAATCCAAATATGGCCACTTGCCACCAGAGGCTCCTGCAGCATCTTTACCTGAAAGGGGGTCCCCACAACACGGGGTGAGATATACGAATATATCACAGTAAACCAGGGGTCCTTGGAGCATCTCTCCACCCCATAGTTTAATAACAGTGTAATAGCAATAACAATAATAAAACTATAAATACATATCCATGCAGTGTGTAACAAACATCTCCAGGAGAAATCCCTCGAGCTCTCAAGTTGTCCTAAGGATACTCAGATGCAAATAGTCCTACTGGCCAGCTAAACTACCAAGTATGAATTATGCATCGTCATGCAACATACCAACATAGGGAAACACCATCCTATGCCACACCAAATGCATACACATACATATATCAAAGCATTAAACTATTTCATTGCATTTATATACACTATCATCAACCACTACCCATTCGGGGCTTGGTGGAACAATAAAGGGATTTACACCCAAGGTCCGAAGGCTTACCTCAAAGCTTCAGTTCTACCTTTGTTCTTCACCAATAAGTTCTACAATTAGTCAACTTCGAATTCAAGCTCCAATTTGCAAAACTCACCTACACCAAGGTGTCACACAATCAATCAATACAATTTAATGAATATCCATGTATTCATCAACAACACAACAACTCCACACCACAATTTGGCATGGACTTACCTATCCAATAGGGCTAATCAAGCTCCATAGCTTGCTCCAATGAGTGGTCACTCAACTTTGGTCCACTTGCCTCAATCCTAGCCATCACATGTACACAATCAATATCCAACCAAACCAAACCATTGATTACTAATGCAAGAAATTCCACAATCAAGTATATAATCTTGCAATTTTCAAAGTATAATCAATTGACTATCTAAACTCATTTTCACTAATTAAATGTCATTCCTAGCATTTTTCACAACATACACTAAGCCTCATTCCTACTTGAACATAGCCAATCTACTCATATTATCATAAAACCCTAAAAACACTATTCATCATCTTCCTCAACCTACAATCTCCATGGAAATAGAGTTCAAGGAGTAAAATCTTACCACCGATGGTTGCATAATTAAGGAGTGATGGTTCCTCAAGCTTCCAAGAAGTGAAATGCTCCCAAACCCCTTCAACCTTCAAAGGGGGCGAATTTTTGAGAGGAAAAATCTAACACCACAAAGCTCCCCACTCAAAATCAAGCTTGGATTAAAGATGAGAGGAAGATTCTAAGTGGTTTAGGCTTTTGAATCACTCAAATAGGTTAAGGATTGGAGGAACTAGGGTTTAGGGGCTTCAAGGTTTGCTCTCCTTTATCTTTTCTTCTTGTGGCTCGACAGATGAGGGAAGAAGAAATGGGGGTCTTTTTAGTTGCTTTGGTCACTTAACATAGGTTAACTGACTTTAGCCATGTATTAGCTCATCTATCTATTCAACTCCATTAACCACCAAACTTTACCCAAAGATCTGGAATATTTTTCTAGGAATATTTCCACTTTCATTTTTATATTTTGGGTACTTTTTCCTACACCCATTTATACCCCATAATTTTCACTGTGTACACTTTTTACCTCAAAAGTGACCCTAATTCACTTAATTAGGCCATATACTTATTTTTACTCAGTAATACATGCTTAATTACATGTAATTTACTAATTAATTAAGCTAGGGCTATTATAGTCACCCCACCTTTTTGCAATTTTGTGTGGGGACAGTCTTTAATCCTTGCAAGTTGCCAGGCGTTAAAAGTGGTATCAGAGCAGGGCCTCTCATCCAGTACGGTGTGGTTCGAGGACAAACCAGGCAGAAGCTGGTGGGCATGTAACATCCCGAGCGCTGACGAGGGCGGGGAGTGATCGCCGGTGCAAAGAGGCACGGACAAGGAGCGGCTCCTGACAGGCTTCCAGCGGGGGGTTACATGCATGAATGAATCGAATCGACACCCGAAAGAAAGGGATTCCAAAGGCTGTGCAGGTATAAGACTGTACAGTTTGGGATAACTTATAAGAATTAATTGGTACTACCTATACTAACAAGATGCATGTACTTTTCGATAGCCCGGAACGGAAGAACTCCATAGTTAAGCGTGCTTGACTTAGAGCAATTCTGGGGTGGGTGACCTCCTGGGAAGTTTTCTCAAGAAGTGTGCGAGTGAGGAAAAAGCACACTGAAAAGTCTCGTGTTAGTATGTGGGGATAGTCATTGATTCTTGAAGCAACTGGGCGTTAAAAGCAAATTCACCTTCCGGATCAGGAAGTACTAACACCGGAGCTGTTGTCAATGTTTCCTTAAGATTCTGGAAACATTCTTCGCATTCCTGCGTCCAAATAAATGGATTATCCTTCCGGGTCAAACGGGTTAATGGCAAAACCATTGCATAAAATCCATTTATAAATCTCCGATAATAACTGGCCAAACCCAGAAAACTCCTTACTTCCGTTACAGTCTTGGGTCTCTCCCAATCAATAACTGCCTCTATCTTACTAGGATCAACTGCCACTCCATCAACAGAAATGACGTGACCAAGAATTGCACTTGAGAAAGCCAAAATTCACATTTTGAAGGCTTTGCATACAACTGTTTCTCTCTAAGAATTTGTAACACAGTTCTCAAGTGATCTGCATGCTCTTCCTTACTCTTGGAATATATCAGGATATCATCAATAAACACAATCACGAATTAATCCAGAAACGGCTTAAAAATGCGATTCATATAATCCATAAACACCGCTGGAGCATTAGTGAGCCCAAATGGAATTACCTGATACTCGTAATGTCCATATCTAGATCGGAAAGCAGTCTTCGAAATATCCTCCTGCTTAATTCGGATTTGATGATAACCCGACCTCAAATCAATTTTTGAAAAGACACAAGCACCCCTCAACTGATCAAGCAAATCATCTATGCGAGGGAGAGGATACTTGTTCTTAATGGTCACCTTATTCAACTAACGGTAATCATTGCATAATCTCATGCTACCGTTCTTCTTCTTGACAAATATAACTGGTGCTCCCCACGGGGACACACTTGGCCTGATAAACTGCTTAGCCGAAAG
Organism: Gastrolobium bilobum; assembly: GCF_033153095.1. Classification (NCBI taxonomy): domain Eukaryota; kingdom Viridiplantae; phylum Streptophyta; class Magnoliopsida; order Fabales; family Fabaceae; genus Gastrolobium; species Gastrolobium bilobum. Next base: position 45,628 of record NW_026896098.1, on the reverse strand, counting down.
CTCCTTAATATGCTTTTTTAACTCGGCTAATTTCGGTGGTGACATCCGATATGGAGCCAGAGAAATAGGGCTTACACCAGGCAACAAGTCAATCATGAACTCAATCTCTCTATGAGGTGGAAGTTGCGGAATCTCATCCAGAAACACATCCACAAACTCCTTCACCACGGGAATAGTACTGATCTCCTCATGACTTCCGCCCACTAAACCCCCCACAAAGACATATCCCAATGCCCTGGCCCTCAAAGCCTTTCTAACCTGCAGCACAGATAGATATGGGGAAGAACTAGTAGTAGAATCATCAGCAGAAAGTACAATCCATTTTCCACAGCAGTCTATCATAGCACAATTCTTCGATAACCAATCCATTCCCAAGATAACTTGAAGACTGATCATAGGCAGACAAATAAAATCCAGCACATAATCTCGGCCTTCATATTTAAATTCCACATCCTTACATAAAACTAATGTATAACACTTCTCTCCAGTAGCAGTCACCACTTTCATTGGAGGAGAAATGTCGTACATAGGTAAATTTAGCCCAACGGCCATAAAATCAGACATACAGGAGTGTGTAGCTCCTGAGTCAAACAAGACCTCAATATCCATACTATCAATATAAACTATACCTTTCACAAGGTTTGGAGCCTTTTCTGATTGTTGACGGTCCATGGTGTATACTCTACCAACCGTCTGGGACTCTATCGTAGGTGGAACAACCAAAACAGGAACAACAACAGCTTGAACTGTCATGGTCCTCACTTCATTCTGAGGACACTGCCTAGAGTAGTGGCCGGATCTTCCACACTTATAACAAATAACTTCACCTGTAGCACACGGACCTCGATGCTCTTTTCCGCATCCTCTACACTTAGGAGGAGGTCCTCTATCAACAAAGTTATTTTGATTTCCGGGTTTCTTGAATATGTCGAGTGGATTGTTCACACTCAGCTTCTTACCCTTCATTTTCTTGTTCTTCCAATAATTTGAGCCAGTTGCTCTATTTGTATCAGGTGCCTGGGCCTCAGAAGGCTTCTTGGTCTGGGACACATTGTATACTTCTTCTACCTTTCGGCACTGTTTCACAAATCTGCTAAACTCTCAGGTGTCACAATTTAACATCTTCCGAGACATCTTCTCGTTCAGACCCCATTGAAACTTGGAGGTCATGTCAGCTGGAGTAGGTCGGGCTCTCCCATAGTTGGCGTACTTCACCAATTCATTGAACTTGGCAAAGTATTGGTCGATTGATGTCGACCCTTGCTTCAGATCTTTGTATTCATTTTGTTTCTTCTCCCGAGCCTCCCTGAGGAAGTAGTTGTCTAAGAACAATGTCTCGAACAACCGCCAGGTGATTTCTCGGCCTTCAGCTTCTAATGGTTGCACTGTATTCATCCACTAATCTTCAGCTTCACCTTCCAGCATATACACAGAGTAGACTAACTTCAATGCATCAGGGCATCTCATCACCCTGAAGATCTTCTCCATAGCTTGGAGCCATTTTGCTACCACCAGTGGGTCATAGCCTCTATTAAAAGAAGGAGGTTTGTGTTTTCTGAAAGCCGACAATCTTCTTTCTTCGGCTTCATGTTCATCGACATGCTCTACACGTGGTTGACGAACCTCAGTGTGATGACAATGACTACAAGAATGGTGACTGGCCTCACCATCATTGTCACCCGCTTCACCCTCTTCCTGTAGAATAGGTGGAGTAGGCGTGGCAGTGTGATGAGGAGGAGGAGTGGGTTGCCAGTTCTCAGGTCTAGCACCCCTCAATGTCCTCAACTCGTTCATCATCGCGGCCATAGCATTCCGCGTGTCTTCATTAGTTTTCATCAATGTTTCATTAGCCTGTCGACTAGCAGCCAATTCCCTTTGCATATCTGCCATAGTGAACGCCACAGGATCAAATTGTTCACTTGTTACCCCACGACCACTTCAGGGCCTAACTAAAGCAGCCACAATAGGTTCTGGCTGAGCATTGGTATTCGATGATCCAAGGTTATTCCGGTTCCTCGTAATGACACTACACATATTACACAAAGAAATGAGTTAATCAGGCTCACACCCAGTGGTCACAAATGCAATAATCATAAAGAGTACCCAAAACAACTATAAAGCATCAAACACCAAGCAAACATAGCAACAATCCACAAGTTTCCCTAAGAAACTGCTCTGATACCACTTGTAATGCCTGACCGCTTCAAGAATCAATGACTATCCCCACATACTAACACGAGACTTTTCAGTGTGTTTTTTCCTCACTCACACACTTCCCGGGAAAACTTCCCAGGAGGTCACCCATCCTAGAATTGCTCCAAGTCAAGCACGCTTAACTGTGGAGTTCTTCTTATCCGGGCTACCGAAAAGCAGATGCATCATGTTAGCATAGGTAGTACCAATTAATTCTTATAAGCTATCCCAAACTGTGCAGCCTTATACCTGCACAGCCTTTGGAACCCCTCTCTTTCGGGTGTCGATTCGATTCATTCATGCATGTAACCCCCCGCTGGAAGCCTGTCAGGAGCCGCTCCTTGTCCGTGCCTCTTTGCACCGGCGATCACTCCCCGCCCTCGTCAGCACTCGGGATGTTACATGCCCACCAGCTTCCGCCTGGTTCGTCCTCGAACCACACCGTACTAGATGAGAGGCTCTGCTCTGATACCATAAAATGTAACATCACAGGTGCTGACGAGGGCGGAGAGTGATCGCTGGTGCGAAAGGGCATGGACAATGAGCGGCTCCTGACAGGCTTCCAGCGGGGGGTTACATGCATGAATGAATCGAATCGACACCCGAAAGAGAGAGATTCCAAAGGCTGTGCAGGTATAAGGCTGCACAGTTTGGGATAGCTTATAAGAATTAATTAGTACTACCTATACTAACAAGATGCATCTTTTTTTCGGTAGCCCGGAACGGAAGAACTCCATAGTTAAGCGTGCTTGACTTGGAGCAATTCTGGGATGGGTGACCTCCTAGAAAGTTTTCCCGGGAAGTGTGCGAGTGAGGAAAAAGCACACTGAAAATTTTTGTGTTAGTATGTGGGATAGTCATTGATTCTTGAAGCGGCTAGACGTTACATATCATTTGTACCTAATAGACATGGAATGACATCCAAAGTACCAATAAACTTTGGTGCACTTACATCATCCATTACAATTTCATATTATCCATTACTTACAACTTATTCTTTATTCCCTGCATCAACAATTAACAAGAGACATAAAAATATCAAATAGGCCTAAGCCCTTCCGTCATATTCATGCATCATTAATTACATAACCATGATCCTCAAGTAGCCAAGATTATAATTACAACAACTAGCCAAATATAACTATTACATCATAACTTCAATTATAATACCAAATTACAATGTCCAATAATTACATTCCATTGAACTTAGCCCAAAATATTGCATGAACATCATCAAGGTATGATATGTGTCAAGTAATGCAATAACCAATGTTCATACACTAAGTTCAATATGCCAATTAATACCCCTAACATAGAAGCCAATACTCCAAAATACATATCCAATATCAAGGTCCCCAAAATTCCAACATGCTCTAAGTTGCCAATATGCTCCAATATGGGTATGAAACCCTATATGGGCTTCTTGCCCAAAGCCTCTCTTGCAACACTAGTTTGGTGAAATTATAATTTTATCCCTAGTTATGTACTTTCAATACATTTTCTCAAAAACCATCAAAATTCACTGAATAATTTCACTAATCATTTTTCTTTATTCTAAATACCTCTTTCAACATATATATAATGGTAGAGCAGTAATCTCATTTCTGAGTTACTCGATAGAACTGTATCGTAGTATTTTACTCGATAAAAGTCATTATTCATCAATTTTCCTAAAAACTGCTTATCAACTCTAAATTTTGTTCTGGATCCAAATTCATAACTATTTTCATCAAATAATGGTTAATTTTACCATTTCACGGGTTAGGGTTACGTATTTGTCAAATTACCATTTTGCCCTTCGTGTGTATTTTGACCTAAAACTCAAGATTTCCACTAATTAAATCCTCTAACCCATAATTTAATTATTAATAATATATTTTTGAAATATGTGAGGTGTTATAAATGGGTTCTTGAAGAAGGAAGTGTATATGACATAACCTGAAGGTTTTGAATCCAAAGGCCAAGAACATATAGTATGCGAACTTCAGAAGTCAATATATGGGCTTAAGCATGCTTCCAAGACCTGGAATCTTCTTTTTGATGAAGTTGCTAAGGGTAACGACTTTATCAAGAATGAGGAATGAACCTTGTGTCTACAAGAAGGTTAGTGGCAATGCTGTTGTTTTCGTTATGCTTTATACGGATGACATATTGCTCATTGAAAATGACATTTCCATGTTGCAATCCAATAAGATTTGGTTGTTAGAGAACTTCACGATGAAGGATATGGGAGATGCGGCCTATATACTTGGTATTAAGATCTATAGAGATAAATCCAATAGATTGCCGGGATTATCCCAATCCACGTACGTAGATAAGATGCTAAAGAGGTTTAGCATGGATGGGTCGAATAGGGGTTTTCTTCCCGCCAATCATGGCATTCACCTTTCTAAGGCTATGCATCTTAAGACACCACTGAAAGGGAACATAAGGAGAGAATTCCATATGCATCAGCAATTGGATCTATCAAGTATGCTATGTTATGTACGAGACTAGACGTCTCTTATGCTTTGAGCATTACGAGTTGATATCATTCTAACCTAGGTGATGGTCATTGGACAGTCGTAAAGACGATCCTAAAGTACTTGAGAAGGACTAAGGATCTGTTTCTGGTTTATGGTGGTAGTGGTAAGCTGAAAGTGAAGGGGGTTCACTTATGCTAACTTTAGAATGATAGAGATGACTGTACATCCCAGTCAGGCTTTGTCTACACCTTAAACAGTGGAGCAATTTGTTGGAAGAGACCCAACAAACTCTACTACAGAGACATAATGCATACCAACTTTAAAATGGGCTAAGCAGGAAGTATGGATTAAGAAGTTCATTACTGAACTTGGAGTGGTTCCGACATTGTTGATCCAATACCTTTGTATTGTGACAACACCGGAGCTATAGCTCAGGGCAAGGAACCTAGGTCTCATCAGAGGTCTAAGCAAGTACTCCACAAACCTCATCCAAGAAATTGTTGAAAGACTGGAAATAAATATGGACAATGTTCCCAACGAGGATAATTTGGCTGATTCTCTAATGAAGGGTCTCTCGGAGAAAACATGATAGTCATTATAAGTCTTTAGGTTTGACATGTTGACCTGATTGGATCTGGGCCAAGTAGGAGATTGTTAGTATATAGGTTTCCTAGAGACAATCTATTTTATTAGATAAACACCTTTTATTGTTTGGTATTTCATGATTTATATATTTGAGCATACTTTATATTTATCATATTTATGTCTCGCCTATATTTTACGATTAATATATATTTAAAGATAAAGGCCCTAGGAATAGAACAGTGTTCACTCAAGGATCTATTATAGGAATCATAATTATGAGGACTCGAGGACACTACATGTCTATTGCCTGAAACTTGTTCGTAGTCTTGAATCACTATGATAAGGCATTGGTGATCTCAATAAGACTGGTACGATATCATCTACTTGTATGGAGATACAAGGTAGGGACATCATGGAATACAGACATAGTGATGCCTTATCTTATGTCATAGATGGATCTATTACAGAACATATGGCACTGAACTGACCTGCCGAAAAACTCCACAAGGATTCATTGTAGAGAGTATTATTGGATTTGTAATGTCTTTCATCATTTGGTAGTGCGGATCGTCCTAGACTTGAGGATGTCATCGAGCACTATATCCTAGGGTTATACTTTGATTGTACAACTCTATCCACCTAAAAATGGGGAGAGCAATGTACTCTTGGGTATAACTCGAATACATAAGTATAAATGGATATGCCGAAAGGACTCGCAGTCCCCTGTAAAGTATTAGTCGTTCACAAGAATGGTAGGGCTTGGATGACTTCTAGTTGACTCGAGAATCTTTGCACAGTAAGCGATCATGAAGAGTTGTGATCCGTCTTAGAGTCAAAAAAAGAAAATTCCTAGTTCTATGAAAATATACATTTAGTCAACTGAAAGAGATTATATTCTATCCTTGCTCTCGATTAAATTTGAATGATGATATGAGGGATAATGTCATCACAATATCCATATTAGAAAGGTAGACCACTTGATCAACTCAATTAATTATAGGTCCATAGAACATTGCTAGTGTCTTATGTAGTCATTAGATGAATTGGGCCTGTTAAAGGAGTTTAATTGGTCCAAGTTTATCTATGTCAGAGACTAATTAGGTCTAATGGGTCACACACTAAGGTTATTCTTAATTGCAACTTATAGCGAGATTGGGCCAATATTTATTATTGGGCTTTGTTGAGATTGTAGGTGTGATTGTGTTGGAGTAGGACTCCAAGCACAATTAAGTCATGTGCCCCATTTGGGCTTTTAGTAGTGAAATTAATTTCTCTATTAATAGGCCTAAATGTGTTAGAAGGCCCAATAGGGTCTTGGGCCATGATTCCTAGTAAGTCAAATAGTTGACTTAGCCAAAACTCATTTTGGCGCAATTCAAAATTTGAATTCAAATTTAAATTACGAATTGAACAAGATTGATTTTGGATTTGAATTTGAATTTGAATTCATGAGATTAAGTGGTTAAGGATAACTTTGAATTAACAAAAGTTCTATCTAATAGGGATTGGATGAAGCTTCTTGCAACAACTCTATTATTTAATACAAATTCAAATAAGGTTGTTGAAGCAACAACCAAGGGGATAGGATGGTGAGGTAGGAAAATTTGTTATGGAAGCTTCTAGATTCCATTTTCAAATTTGAACAACATGGATATGATCCATTAAACTTGAATTTTGAATTCAAGTTAGTTTTTCATGATTGGAATTCAAATTCAAAAGGTTCTAGAAACTCTTTTGAAATTTAAAATTCATGAAGTGTCATCAAATGACCATTTGAATTTTGAATTCAAATGAAGAGAATTGTTCTCCAACTTCATGATATGATGATATCCAATATGAACAATAAAATCTCTATGGATTTATGCTATTTTTAGTGATTCAAACTAGGATAATAATCTTAATCATATTATCATGAAATATAGCGCCTAAGTCATATGTTCCATTGTGAAGAGTCGCCTAGCTCTTCTTGAACAAGAACCCTAGTTCTGGCCGCCTACCACCATCCTATTGTCCCTCCATTTTTTCCCTACACTTAATCTCAAGACATCGATAAAGTCTTGAGAAAATAAACACAAATACTTGAAGCCTCCACCTTGCAATTTCCTAACAAGCATTCAAGAAGAAGGAGGATTCAAATAGGAGTTCTCATTGCAATCAAGAGGCATCCGTGCATATCAACATTAGAGGGCATCATCTACTTTGGTGTCATCAAGTGAAAAAGTAATCCTAAAACCCCAATATGTGTTTTAACGGGTAGATCTTAGACATAACTTATGAGGCTCGTAAAGAGTTACGGGTTTCGCAACAATTAACAAAGATTAAATTTTTATTTTTCACCCTAATGAGAAAGTTGCTTGAACGTCAAGCAACACAACTTTTAACTTTCAAGTGCTACTACTTGAAGGTCAGGGTTGGTCGTTGGTAGAAAAGCTCTATGATGGATTAAGTCCATTATGGATTACCACCCTGGCATATGAGAACGATTGATGTTCAATTTTTTGTTTCCTTTACTATTTGAGTTACTCTCTATATTATTGTTCTTGTGACTGTTATTTTGTGGGTTTTCGCTATATATTTTATCGATTCATAAGTTTTTTTTTATGCACAAGCTTGACAAGTTCACATAGCTCTTGTAGTTGAAGCATTTGGGTTGTAACATCCCTTCCTTTATTGAAGTTATGGACATGGAAATAGTATTTATAACTCCATTAGTACCACTTTGAAAATGGTTGGCCAAGAACCATGTATAAATTGTGGGATGTTTGTATCTTATTGAGACTCAAAATCTCACCCATTTAATGGACTGTTATTTTGTAGGTGCAGATGATGTGAATTCTAGTCTTAAGAATAGGCATTAGATTTATAGATTATTCTAGTTGAAAAACCATGAATTTGTGATTTTGAACTTTGTACATTTGGAAAATATTAAAGAAGCATGATTTACATGTATAGTTGGTGTTTAAGTAAGGAACAATAGTGAAATGTAAGAGTTGCAAATAATAAGAATGACTTAGCTTGTCATTTTGATAATTAAGAGCGCATTCAAATATTTTAAAAAAATATCATTATGGAATGTGAACTACTAGGATGTTACATGGCACAAGGCACAAGAATCTATTTTTAGGCAATTGACAAAAGGTGAAAGGAAAGGAAGGTTTTATATGGAACAGAGAGAATATAATAACTCGAATAATTAAATTACACTAATTAGAAATTAAAAGTGTAACTAGAAGGTTAATTAGACGAAGAGCCTAATTTAGAGTTAAATCACTTTTTAGGGAAAAAGTGTTGGGCCAAAATGTGGATTATGCAAAGTGGGTGAAACTCAAAATAAACTAAGTGTGTATTATACCTCTTGGAATCAATAGACTCAAAGACCCTAACTAGTGGCCTAGTGGTAAAGTTGAGAATTATGAGAAAGGCTAAAGGGTAAAATAGTCTTTGCGCTAAAAAATATCTCAAATATCATTCCAAATTCCTATCTCCTCTCATTCCTCATCACTCTCATGATCTCTCTGTTGAACCATAGGTGCATTGCTCACATTGGAATGAGTCATCTTAACAAGTTCGTTAAAAATGACTAATAATTGGTTTGCCTAAACTCAAGTTTGAAAAAGATAGATTGTGTGATGCTTCCTAAAAAGGGAAACAAATTAAAACTTCATTTAAAAGTAAGAATATTGTTTCTGCTTCTAGGCCCTAGAGTTATTACACATGGATTTGTTTGTTCCCACAAGGACAATGAGTTTCGGTGATAATTACTATGCTCTTGTTATTATTGATGATTATTCTAGATTTACATGGATAATTTTCTTGCCACGCAAGCATGACACATATAAATCTTTTAAGAAATTAGAAAAGCATATTATGAATGAAAAAGCATAAAAATTGTGGAAATTATAAGTGATCATGGTGGTGAGTTTGAAAATCACAGGTTTGAAAAGTTTTATGATAAACATGACATATGCCACAATTTCTCTTCTCCAAGAATACCTTAACAAAATGGGGTTGTTGAAAGGAAGAATAGAGTCTTAAAAGAGATTGCTAGAACTATGATTAGTGAAAGTAGTCTTCCTAAGTACTTTTGGTCCAATGCAGTAAGTACCGCTTCTTATGTAATCAACCGTACACTAATTAGGCCTATCCTTAAGAAAACTCTCTGTGAACTTTACAAAAGTAGAAAGCCTAGCATTGCATGTTTTTATGTGTTTGGTTGCAAATACTATGTGTTGAATAATGGTAAGGATAACCTAGGTAAATTTGATGCTAAACCGATGAAGGCATATTTCTTGGTTATTCCCTTACTAGCTAAGCTTATAGTATCTATAACAAAATAACCATGACTATTGAGGAATCCATTCATATTGCATTTGATGAAACTAACTCTTTCTTGCAAATAAAGTCTTGTAATGATGACTATAATAGCCCTAGCCTAATTAATTAGTAAATTAAATGTGATTAAATAATTAAGCATGTATTAGTGAGTAAAATTAAGTATAGGACCTAATTAAGTGAATTGGGGTCACTTTTGAGGTAAAAAGTGTACTCAGAGAAAATTAAGGGGTATAAATGGGTGTAGGCAAAAGCATCCAAAATATAAAAATGAAAGTGGAAATATTCCTAGAAAAATATTCCCGACCTTTGGGTAAAGTTTGGTGGTGAATGGAATTGAATAGATAGATGAGTTAATACCCACTTGACTCCACTTAACTTATGTTAAGTGACTAGCAACCAAAAAGAAACCCATTTCCCTTCCCAAACCCGTCGAGTTCCAGAGAAAAGAGAAAGGAAGAGAGAATAGAGAGGGAAAGACTCCATTGATGACCCAATAACCTAGCTTCCTCATTTGGTGTCCAAATCAACTAATTCCTAAGCCTAAACCACTCCAAATCTTCTTCCCATCCTTAACCCAAGCTTGGTTTCTTGTGGGAAGCATTGTGGAGTGGGATTTTCCTTGCTTTTGGGGGCAAAAATTTGGGGTTTTGAGGAGATTGAAAGTGATTCTTTCCATGGGAGCTTAGGAGGTCAACATCCCTTGGTTGTACACCCAATTTTGGTAAGACTCTTCTCCTTGAACTCTATTTTCATGAATTTAGGTTTTGATGAATAGTGTTTTAGGGTTTTATGATAATGTGAGTAGATTGGCTATATTCTAGGAGGATTGACACTTAGTGTATGTTATGAAAAATGCTATGAATGACATTTAATCGGTGAAAATGAGCTTAGATAGTCAATTGATTATACTTTAAAAATTGCAAGATTTAATGCTTGATGTTGGACTTTCTTGCGTTATTAATCAATGGTTTGGTTTGGTTGGATAATGATTGTGCCCTTGTTATGTTAGGATTGTGGCATTTGGACCAACCTTGAGTGACCAACCATTGGATCAAGCTATGGAGCTTGATTAGCTCATTGGAATAGGTAAGCTCATGCTCATTGATAGTGTAGAGTTGTTGTGGTATTGATGGATATACAAATATTCATTTGATTGCATGATTGATGCTGTGACGCCTTGGTGTAGGTGTGTACTTTACAAGTTATAGCTTGAAATCAAAGTTGACTGGTTGTAGAACCTATTGGTGGAGAACAAAGGTTGAACTGAAGCTTTGAGGTAAGCCTTTGGACCTTGGGTGTAATTCCCTTGATTGTTCCACCAAGCCCTGAATGGGTAGTGGTTGTGATAGTGTATATAAATGCAATGAAATAGTTTAATGCTTTGTTATACGTATGTGTATGCATTTGGTGTGGTATAGGATGGTGTTTTCCTATGTTGGTATGTTGCATGACGATGCGTAAATCATACTTGGTAGTTTAGCTGGCCATTAGGACTATTTGCATCTGAGTATCCTTAGGACAGCTTGAGAGCTCGAGGGATTTCTCCTGGAGATGTTTGTTACACACTGCATGGATATGTATTTATTGCATTATTATTGTTATTGCTATTACACTGATATTGAACTATGGGGTGGAGAGATGCTCCAAGGACCCCTGGTTTACTTTGATATATTCGTATATCTCACCCTGTGTTGTGGAGACCCTCTTTCAGGAAAGGATGCTGCATGAGCCTCTGGTGGCAAGTGGCCATGTTTGGATTAGTAGATGCATGAAGATGTTGCATTCTTTTGGGTTATACATGACATGTAGTAGTACCATGTATAGGAATTACATTTGAAAGCTAATTGCTATATGTATGTCATGTTTTATTTGGATGGACTTAGCCTATGCTCATCTCCTTTGGTATCTCTTTTGTTGATGGGAGCCAAGGAGTTGATCATAGGGTTTTGTAGCTAAGTCCCATGAATTGTAATTAAGACGTATTGTAATGTTGTAATTAATGGAGATATATGTATGATGAAATGTTATGCATTCTTCTCTTAGGGTATGATTACTTTGAAAGACTAGAATTCATGTATTGAAAGAAATATATGATTGTCAATTAGGTGAAAGAAGACCTTTAGATTGAAAATCCAAGTAAAAGTAAAGATATCCCGTCTTGTTGTCAAATATTAGTATCCTATATGATAGATTTGGATCATTGTGTCTTAATGGAAGTGGTAGATCTTTTTCTTAGCTTTCCATTGAGACCAAGATTGTGTAATTTGGATGTGTACAACTCTAGTTAGGGTTAAAACACTCAAGCTTGGTGTTGTCCCCAGAAATCTGGCGCTACTAGCGCCGTGTTTGCGCTAACCGCGCCAAGGGACAGAGAGGGAAACATATTCTCGGCGCTAATCGTGCCAGTCTGGCGCTAACCGCGCCAAATACAGGGAAACCCTCTGTTGCTTCACGCTAATCGCGCCGTTTTCACGCTAATCGCGCCGAGAACAGTGGGTTCAGCACTCGTTACGTAGAAAGTTCATAACTTGGGCTACAGTGCTCCGATTTGAGCGCGGTTTGAACCTACGTGTAGATAACGAAGAGATATATAACATATTGGAAGATGAGAACTATAAAGTAAGTATAGAAATTCCAATTTAATAAAAAGTGAAGAGAGTCTAGTATTGAACTCGAACAAAATAATGATATGATGTTAAGTTTAGTTTTGATTATTCCGCAAAGTATAAGGTTATGGTCACGCAATTGGTTATTTAAAACTCGGCGTTGTTAAAAAGGAAAAACAAGTAAGTTTTATAAAGGAAAACGAAAAATTTATCTGGGTTTTTAATTGAACCAATGTGATTGTAATTGCGCTTAATATCATAAAGCAATGTTAACAAACTGGTTCTAGAACGGGGTGTTACATTTTATGGTATCATAGCAGTTTCTTAGGGAAACTTGTGGATTATTGTTAATATATGCTTGGTGTTTGATGTTTTATAGTTGTTTTGGTACTCTTTATGATTATTGCATTTGTGATCACTAAGTGTGGGCCTGATCAACTCATTTCTTTGTGTAACATGTGTAGTGACATGACGAGGAACCGAAATAACCCTGGACCATCGAATACCAATGCTCAGCCATAACCTGTTTTGGCTGCTTTTTTAGGCCCCGAAGTGGTCGTGGGGCAACTGGCGAGCAGTCTGATCCCGTGGCTGAAACTCTTGCAGCCATACAGAGAGAGTTGACTACTAGCCGGCAAGCAAATGAAAATTTGATGAAGACAAATGAAGACTCGCGGAATGCTATGGCCGCGAAGATGAACGAGTTGAGGACATTGAGGGGTGCTAGACCTGCGAATCGGCAACTCACTCCTCTTCCTCACACTGCTACGCCTACTCCACCCATTCTACAGGAAGGGGGTGAAGCGGATAACAATGAGGGTGAGGCTAGTCACCATTCTGATAGTCATAGTCATCATGCTGAGGTTCATCAACCACGTGTAGAGCATGTCGATGAACATGAAGCTGAAGAAAGGAGATTGACGACCTTTAGAAAACATAAACCTCCTTCTTTCAAAGGAGGCTATGACCCAATGGCGGCAGCAAAATGGCTCCAGGCTATGGAGAAGATATTTAGGGTGATGAGGTGCCCTGATGCAATGAAGTTGGTTTACTCCGTGTATATGCTGGAAGAGGAAGCTGAGGAATCATGGACTAATACAGTACAGCCCTTAGAAGTTGAGGGCCGGGAAATCACCTGTCGATTGTTCGAGACGTTGTTCTTGGATAACTACTTCCCTAGGGAGGCTAGGGAACAGAAGCAGAATGAGTACAATGACCTAAAGCAAGGGTCGATGTCAATTGACCAATATTTTGCTAAATTCAATGAATTGGTGAAGTACGCCAACTATGGGAGAGCCCTACCTACTTCAGTTGAGATGACCTCCAAGTTTCAATGGGGTCTAAATGAGAAGATGTCTCGGAAGATGTCAAATTGTGACATCCGAGAATTTAGCATATTTGTGAATCAGTGCCGAAAGGTAGAAGAAGTATACAATGTGTCCAAGACCAAGAAGCCTTCTGAGGCCCAGACACCTAATGCCAATAGAGCAACGGGCTCAAATTATTGGAAGAACAAGAAAATGAAGGGTAAGAAGCTGAGTGGGAACAACCCAGTCGACTTATTCAAGAAGCCCGGGAATCAAAGAAACTTTGTTGATAGAGGACCTCCTCCCAAGTGTAGGGGATGTGGAAAAGAGCATAGAGGTCCATGTGCTACGGGTGAAGTTATTTGCTATAAGGATGGAAGAGCCGGTCACTACTCTAGACAGTGTCCTCAGAATGAAGCGAAGACTATGGCGGTTCAAGCTACTGTTGTTCCTGTCTCGGTTGTTCCACCTATGATAGAGTCCCAGACGGTTGGTAGAGTATACACCATGGACCATCAGCAATCAGAAAAGGCTCCAAACCTTGTGAAAGGTATAATTTATATTGATAATATGGATATTGAAGTCTTGTTTGACTCAGGAGCTACACACTCTTGTATGTCTGATTTTATGGTCGTTGGGCTAAATTTACAAATGTACGATATTTCTCCTCCAATGAAAGTGGTGACTGCTACTGGAGAGAAATGTTATACATCAGGTTTATGTAAGGATGTGGAATTTAAATATGAAGGCCGAGATTATGTGCTGGATTTTATTTGTCTGCCTGTGATTAGTCTTTAAGTTATCTTGGGAATGGACTGGTTATTGGAAAACTGTGTTATGATAAACTGCTGTGGAAATAGGATTGTGCTTTCTGCTGATGATTCTGCTACTAGTTCTTCCCCATATCTATCTGTGTTGCAGGTTAGAAAGGCTTTGAGGGCCGGGGCATTGGGATATGTCTTTGTGGTGGGTTTAGTGGGTGGAAGTCATGAGGAGATCGACAATATTTCCGTGGTGAAGGAGTTTGTGGATGTGTTTCCGGATGAAATTTTGCAACTTCCGCCTCATAGAGAGATTGAGTTCACGATTGACTTGTTGCCTGGTGTGGGGCCTATTTCTTTGGCTCCATATCGGATGTCACCGCCGGAATTAGCCGAGTTAAAGAAGCATATTGAGGAGCTTTCGGCTAAGCAGTTTAGCAGGCCAAGTGTGTCCCCTTGGGGAGCACCAGTTATATTTGTCAAGAAGAAGGACGGTAGCATGAGATTGTGCACTGATTACCGTCAGTTGAATAAGGTTACTATTAAAAACAAGTATCCTCTCCCTCGCATAGATGATTTGCTTGATCAGTTGAGGGGTGCTTGTGTTTTTTCAAAAATTGATTTGAGGTCGGGTTATCATCAGATCCGAATTAGGCAGGAAGATATTCCGAAGACTGCTTTCCGATCTAGATATGGACATTATGAGTATTAGATAATTCCATTTGGACTCACTAATGCTCTGGTGGTGTTTATGGATTATATGAATCACATTTTTAAGCCGTTTCTGGATCAATTCGTGATTGTGTTTATTGATGATATCTTGATATATTCTAAGAGTAAGGAAGAGCATGCGGATCACTTGAGAACTGTGTTGCAAATTCTTAGAGAGAAACAGTTGTATGCGAAGCCTTCTAAATGTGAATTCTGGCTTTCTCAAGTGCAATTCTTGGGTCACGTCATTTCTGCTGAGGGAGTGGCGGTTGATCCTAGCAAAATAGAGGCAGTTATTGATTGGGATAGACCCAAGACTGTAACGGAAGTAAGGAGTTTTATGGGTTTGGCCGGTTATTACCGGAGATTCATTAAAGGATTTTCTGAAATGGTTTTGCCATTGACCCGAAAGGATACTCCATTTATTTGGACGCAGGAATGCGAAGAATATTTCCAAAATCTTAAGGAGAAATTGACGACTGCTCCGGTGTTAGTACTTCCTGATCCGGAAGGTGAATTTGAATTATACAGCGATGCTTCTAAGAAGGGATTAGGATGTGTGCTGATGCAAGATAAGCGAGTGGTAGCATATGCATCCAGGCAGCTGAAACCGCATGAAGAAAACTACCCGACCTATGACTTAGAGCTTGCTGCAATTTTTTTTGGATTGAAGCAATGGAGGCATTTCTTGTATGGAATGAAATTTTTCATATTTAGTGACCAAAAGAGCTTAAAGTACTTATTCGACCAAAAAGAGTTGAATATGAGACAACGACGATGGACTAAGTTCTTAAAGGACTATGATTTTGAATTGAAATATCATCCTGACAAGGCTAATGTTGTAGCTGATGCATTGAGCCGAAAATCTGTGAGCATAGCAAGCATGATGATGAGAGATTTTGATGTGATTGAAAGATTCAGAGATATAAAATTGTCTGAAGTCTTTCCAGGCAGAATTTGTGACATAGAAATTACAAGAGTCGAAAACAAAATGATGAACAGAATTAAAGAAGCCCAACTGCAAAATGAAAGTGCTAAGCGACTGAAAGGTCAGAGTGGTGTATCCTGCAATGATGAGGGTATACTATTATATCAGGGTCGTATTGTTGTACCTAGACAGTTGGCGGAGGAAGTGATGACAGAGGCCCATAAGGGTCAATTCACTGTCCACCCGGGAGCTACAAAGATGTATCAGGACTTAAAGATTAATTTCTGGTGGCCTGGTATGAAGAGAGATATTGCGAAATTCGTCTCTAAGTGTCTAGTATGTCAAAAGGTCAAGATTGAGCATCAAAAGCCTTCTGGAATGTTACAACCTCTGAATGTTCCTGAAAGGAAATGGGAGAGTATCTCCATGGATTTCGTAGTGGGTTTGCCGCGAACACAGACTAGTTATGATTCTATATGGATAATTGTGGATAGATTGACAAAGTCCGCACACTTTTTACCAGTTCGGGTAGATTTCTCTACTGAGAGATTGGCTAGGCTCTATGTGAAGGAGATTGTGAGGCTTCATGGGGTGCCTGAGAGCATTGTTAGTGATCGGGACCCGAAGTTCACTTCTCGCTTCTGGGGAGCATTGCATGAGGCTCTTGGCACTCAATTGAGACTAAGCACTGCTTATCATCCACAGACGGATGGTCAAACTAAGAGGACCATTCAGACGTTGGAGGATATGCTGAGAGCTTGCACCCTGGAGCAGGGTACTGCATGGGATCGATATCTCCCGCTGGTCGAGTTTTCTTATAACAATAGCTTTCATGCTAGTCTGGGTATGGCTCCCTACGAGGCCTTGTATGGTCGCCGGTGTAGGACACCTACTTGCTGGTCAGAGGTTGGGGACACAGAGTGATTTGGATTGGATTTTGTTCAGGAGACTACTGAGCAGATCAAAATGATTAGGGATCGTCTGAAAAAGGCTCAGGATCGTCAGAAAAGTTATTATGATCTCAAGCATCGGCCTC
Organism: Gastrolobium bilobum; assembly: GCF_033153095.1. NCBI lineage: Eukaryota > Viridiplantae > Streptophyta > Magnoliopsida > Fabales > Fabaceae > Gastrolobium > Gastrolobium bilobum. Next base: position 28,701 of record NW_026896098.1, on the reverse strand, counting down.
TAGAGTTTGAGGAGGGAGATCATGTATTTTTAAAGCTGTCACCGGTTACGGGTGTTGGGCGAACCCTTGGAGTGAGGAAGCTGAGTCTGAGATTTATTGGGCCCTACCAGATTCTTCGTAGGGTAGGACCGGTTGCCTACCAGCTTGTCTTACCTCCTCAATTATCAAATTTGCACGATGTATTCCATGTTTCTCAGCTGAGGAGATATGTAGTTGATCCTTCTCATGTGGTTCAACCTGATGACGTTGAGATTAGGGAGAATTTGAAGACTTCTGTTGGGCCACTGAAAATACTCGAAAGGGATGGGAAGAGGCTGAGGAATAAATCCATTCCTATGGTGAAAGTCCAATGGGAAGGGACGACACCTGAAGAATCCACTTGGGAGCGGGAAGACGAGCTTCTCCGGCAATATCCTGAGTTTAAGGACAGGTATGTTCTTGATTTTACGGACAGAATCGCAAAAAGGTTGGCTGACTATAATAGCCCTAGCCTAATTAATTAGTAAATTAAATGTGATTAAATAATTAAGCATGTATTAGTGAGTAAAATTAAGTATAGGACCTAATTAAGTGAATTGGGGTCACTTTTGAGGTAAAAAGTGTACTCAGTGAAAATTAAGGGGTATAAATGGGTGTAGGCAAAAGCACCCAAAATATAAAAATGAAAGTGGAAATATTCCTAGAAAAATATTTTCGACCTTTGGGTAAAGTTTGGTGGTGAATGGAATTGAATAGATAGATGAGTTAATACCCACTTGACTCCACTTAACTTATGTTAAGTGACTAGCAACCAAAAAGAAACCCATTTCCCTTCCCAAACCCGTCGAGTTCCAGAGAAAAGAGAAAAGAAGAGAGAATAGAGAGGGAAAGACTCCATTGATGACCCAATAACCTAGCTTCCTCATTTGGTGTCCAAATCAACTAATTTCAAAGCCTAAACCACTCCAAATCTTCTTCCCATCCTTAATCCAAGCTTGGTTTCTTGTGGGAAGCATTGTGAAGTGGGATTTTCCTTGCTTTTGGGGGCGAAAATTTGGGGTTTTGAGGAGATTGAAAGTGATTCTTTCCATGGGAGCTTAGGAGGTCAACATCCCTTGGTTGCAAGCCCAATTTTGGTAAGATTCTTCTCCTTGAACTCTATTTTCATGAATTTAGGTTGATGAATAGTGTTTTAGGGTTTTATGATAATGTGAGTAGATTAGCTATATTCTAGGAGGATTGAGACTTAGTGTATGTTATGAAAAATGCTATAAATGACATTTAATCGGTGAAAATGAGCTTAGATAGTCAATTGATTATACTTTAAAAATTACAAGATTTAATGCTTGATGTTGGAATTTCTTGCATTATTAATCAATGGTTTGGTTTGGTTGGATATTGATTGTGCCCTTGTTATGTTAGGATTGTGGCATTTGGACCAACCTTGAGTGACCAACCATTGGATCAAGCTATGGAGCTTGATTAGCTCATTGGAATAGGTAAGCTCATGCTCATTGATAGTGTAGAGTTGTCGTGGTATTGATGGATATACAAATATTCATTTGATTGGATGATTGATGTTGTGACGCCTTGGTGTAGGTGTGTACTTTACAAGTTATAGCTTGAAATCGAAGTTGACTGGTTGTAGAACCTGTTGGTGAAGAACAAAGGTTGAACTGAAGCTTTAAGGTAAGCCTTCGGACCTTGGGTGTAATTCTCTTGATTGTTCCATTAAGCCCTGAATGGGTAGTGGTTGTGATAGTGTATATAAATGCAATGAAATAGTTTAATGTTTTGTTATACGTATGTGTATGCATTTGGTGTGGCATAGGATGGTGTTTCCCTATGTTGGTATGTTGCATGGCGATTAGTAAATCATACTTGGTAGTTTAGCTATCCAGTAGGACTATTTGCATCTGAGTATCCTTAGGACAGCTTGAGAGCTCGAGGGATTTCTCCTGGAGATGTTTGTTACACACTGCATGGATATGTATTTATTGCATTATTATTGTTATTGCTATTACACTGATATTGAACTATGGGGTGGAGAGATGCTCCAAGGACCCCTGGTTTACTTTGATATATTCGTATATCTCACCCCGTGTTATGGGGACCCCCTTTCAGGAAAGGATGCTGCATGAGCCTCTGGTGACAAGTGGCCATATTTGGATTAGTAAATGCATGAAGATGTTGCATTCTTTTGGGTTATACATGACATGTAGTAGTACCATGTATAGGAATTACATTTGAAAGCTAATTGCTATATGTATGTCATGTTTTATTTGGATGGACTTAGCCTATGCTCATCTCCTTTGGTATCTCTTTTGTTGATGGGAGCCAATGAGTTGATCATAGGGTTTTGTAGCTAAGTCCCATGAATTGTAATTAAGACGTATTGTAATGTTGTAATTAATGGAGATATATGTATGATGAAATGTTATGCATGCTTCTCTTAGGGTATGAGTACTTTGAAAGACTAGAATTCATGTATTGAAAGAATTATATGATTGTCAATTAGGTGAAAGAAGACCTTTAGATTGAAAATCCAAGTAAAAGTAAAGATATCCCGTCTTGTTGTCCAATTTTCGTATCCTATATGATAGATTTGGACCCTTATGTCTTAATGGAAGTGGTAGATCTTTTTCTTAGCTTTCCATTGAGACCAAGATTGTGTAATTTGGATGTGTACAACTCTAGTTAGGGTTAAAACACTCAAGCTTGGTGTTGTCCCCAGAAATCTGGCGCTACTAGCGCCGTGTTGGCGCTAACCGCGCCAAGGGACAAAGAGGGGAACGTATTCCCGGCGCTAATCGCTCCAGTCTGGCGCTAACCGCGCCAAATACAGGGAAACCCTCTCTTGCTTCACACTAATCGCGCCGTTTTCACGCTAATCGCGCCGGGAACAGTGGGTTCAGCACTCGTTATGTAGAAAGTTCATAACTTGGGCTACGGTGCTCTGATTTGAGCGCGGTTTGAACCTACGCATAGATAACGAAGACATATATAACATATTACAAGATGAGAACTATAAAGTAAGTATAGAAATTCCAATTTAATAAAAAGTGAAGAGAGTCTAGTATTGAACTCGAACAAAATAATGATATGATGTTAAGTTTAGTTTTGATTATTCCGCAAAGTATAAGGTTATGGTCACGCAATTGGTTATTTCAAACTCGGCGTTGTTAAAAAGGAAAAACAAGTAAGTTTTAAAAAGAAAAACGAAAAATTTATCCGGGTTTTTAATTGAACCAATGTGATTGTCACTGCGCTTAATATCATAAAGCAATGTTAACAAACCGGTTCTAGAACGGGGTGTTACAATGACATTGTAGATACTTTAGAAGACTTGTCTTTGGAAGAAAATGATGTTAGCAACAAGGAAAAAGAAAACAATAATGATGATCAAGGCAATCAACTAAGTGTGCAACAATGTGAGCAACAAGAACCCTATTTGGCTTAGTTTCGCATATCTTGAAAAAAAAAGCTCAATTACTCTTGTTTTTTGATCTTTTTCTGATCTCTTTGTTTTTTATTCTTAATGTGGGGAGATTACCCTACATTTGTTTGGACGTTTTGAATTGTTGTAATTGATTGGACACAATTAAATCAATAATTCACTGGTTGAACCAGTGGGTCAGTGATCCAGTACCTTGACCAGATCAATAATTGGAATAAATTTAATAACATTGGATAATACAACTTTTTTTTATAACTTTTACACGATATCCATACATAGTATATTAATTATTTATTAAATCAGAATAGGGGCATTCCTCTCCAAAATATTCCTTTGCCGTGGGAATCGCACGTGAATAGCTTTTGTGTTGAAAACTTTTCTTTGAACTAAGGGGTAGGATATTGTAACAACCAATTAGTGTTACTACCAATGTTACTACCAATTAATTTCACCGTTAGATCGATTATGTTGATCCAACGGTTATATTTATTTTCATCTTTGTATGGTTATGATTTTCCATATTTAATGTTTTCACATTAAATATGGGAAATCATAACCATACAAAGGTGAAAATAAATATAAAATATAAAATATGGGAAATCATAACCATACAAAGATGGAAATAAATATAACCATTGGATCAATATAATCGATCTAACGGTAAAATTGATTGGTAGTAACATTGGTAGTAACACTAATTGGTTGTTACAATATCCTTCCTCTTGAACTAATACATTAAAAATAATAATTTGAATAAACATTCATATATCTTTTAGGATTTCAAACAGCTCGTTGATGATTTTACCCATAGATAGTAGTAGATAAATTCATCCTTTTTATATTTGATCCAAAAGTTAATATTATAATAATTCTTCATTAATTTTAAAATCTATCTCTAATTAATTTGGGAAAAATCATGAAACTATGTCGTGAAATGATAATGAAGATAACAAAGATAATAATAAAATAAATTTTTGTGTTATTAGTTATTTGAGTGGATTAAAAAATTTGTGATATCTATTGATAGAATAATGCGAAATTTATTATAATACCATTTCTTGTGATGGGGACTAAATGTTGTAACCTAAATTCATGCATCATAAACTTTTAAAAATTTATTAAAAATCATGTTCAGGTGGTAAGAGATTATTCCGCTTGACTAGAAATGTTGAGTTTGAGTGCTGATAATAGAAAAATAATTTTAATAGAATCACCCTAAATATGGGTATGACCGAGCTAAAATTGAATTAATAAAATAATCGATTAACCGATGAAGAGCTAAAAAAAATAAAAGTTTATGTTGACAAAAAAAGGTGAAAGTTTAATTATTATGCCTAAATTTTTTTAATACTTATATTGTTTTTACAATTAATGAAAATATAACTTTTTATGTTGTCGCTTATTTTTCAATGAATCAAACACATCATAAGTTTTATAAAATTACTTAAGATTTTTCTATTAATATATGTTTGTAGGCAATTAAGGTCTGTTTGATAATATTCTGATTTTTTTTTTCTTGAAACTGTTTTACAGAATAGTTATGAAAATATGTGTTTTCAATTTTTTTTATTTTAAAATTTAAAAGTAAAAAAAAAAAAAAAAAAACTTAAACATGTTCTTTAAATTTGATTCTAAAAACTAAAAATCAATTATAATTTTTAGAACTATTTTATAAAATAGGCTTTATTAAATATATTTTTATTTTTTATTCTAAAAATCAAAAAGCTATTTTTGAAAGTAAAATTCAAAAAATGCCCTGTAGTTTTGTTCAACAAGGTGAAGGACACTTACGTGATTGCACCCTGGATTTGAAAGAACTTGACCCGGGGATATAATTGTCATTATGGAGATTGGAGAGGGTAAGAAAAGGGGTTATGGGAAATTAATAATAGTATGAGTTGGTTGGTAGCAAACGAAGGGCACCGACGAAATGGTGATTGGATGGTTGGCCTGCCATGTAAAGCCTTGCTAGTTGCTAGTGATAATGTCCCGCCAACCTCAACCCTGTGTTTAACCTTAATCTTTGAGGAGGGAAAAATTAAGTTATAACTTATTTTTGTTTATAATTTTTTATAATTATATCTTAATGATTAATTTTTGACGATCAACGATTATTTTTTATTGTAAATTAATAATTAATTAATAAATTTAATTTATAAAAATAATAATCGCTGATCGACAAAATTAAGAGATTGTAAACCAAAATAGATAGTAAGAATAACCTTTCTATAATCTTTTAAATTACCACTCATTAACTTAAATTAACCCCTTCATTTGGATTATGAAAAGGTTGCTTAATTATTTACACTAATCAAATAATAATAATACGGATTATACATGAATTGTCCTGTTATTAAAAAATAAAAACTTATTATTATGTTCTAGGTAGCCCACAAGTAATGAATTGTACAATGTTACAATTAATATTATAGTTAGTCATTTTAATATGTTAAAAATAAATAAGTATAATAATTTGAAATCAAATTCTTATTTTTTTAGTTAATAAAACAAAATTCACATACCTCTTAATGTGTGTTTATTATAACATTAAATGAAAAAAATTCTTTTTTTTTCTATTATAGCATCTAGTCTCTTTTAGATCATAAATTTTATTTAAAAATAAAGAATGGTAATTAATTATTTCATTTTTATACTTGCAAGTAAATAGGTATATAATCAGTCCAACATGAAAAATAATAATTTATCTTAATAAATATATAATATATAATTTAAATCACAAATAGCTATTACCGAATCAAAAATAATTTGTTTTGTTTTGAGTGACCAAATTAAGGGTATTTTAGTTATTTCAATGGCCCATTAAGTCTTTGTATAAGAAAGGTCAACCACCTAGAATGCTTCCATTCATAGTTAAATCTGCGCGTGACTCTTAAATGTTGCTACCATGTGGCTACCTAAATGTGGCCCGTTAATATTGAATATTGAGCTACATGTGGCCCACATATCTCATGTACTTTTTCTTTACTTTTCCATTCTTTTGGGTACATGTGTTTTGAAAATTTTGCTCGTAGCAAATGTAATTATTTTACTTTTTATAAAGATTTTATTTTAATGTATTATAAATATTCAAATTAATCATTTCAAAATATATAATATGCTAAATTAATATTTTTGAATATTTTAAATATTAATTTAGTCTTTCAGATTTTTAGAATGTGTATTAAATTGTTATAAGGTTTAAATTGATGTTCACTTTACAGTATAGGAGACTAAATTAGTGTCTAAATCTTTATAAGATTAAACTCTCTTAATAACTTGTAAACACGTGGTCTAGTGACAACATAAAAGACCTTACACTCATTTAGGATTAAAATTAAACTTTTATCCAAAATAATTTTAAGTGAACTACCACGATAAAGTAAACAAAACCTTCTTGAGCTATTATTATGGTGATAGATTTTAGATGTAGTGCAGGTGTTTGAATCCCACTTGGAAATATTTTGTGATAAGGGCTATGACATCAAACACCTGAACTGAAATTAATTTCAAAATTAAGGTTGTTGTCCCAAGAGACAAAAGTAACACAAGGCATCTATAACATTGGGCCATTAGCCCAACATCTTTTTTTTCACTTGTTATGCAAAAAATGCTTGACTAAAAGTGCTTTTCGTGCACCTCGTTTCTTGCATCATTTGCCATATCCGAAGGCATCAGTAACATTTGGCCCCTAGCCCAACATCCTTTTTTTTTCTTTTTAAAGGGTATACGAGCAAAATGGTTGACTAAAATTGTTATTTTGTTTTAGGGTATAATGTTTCTTATGTATGTTGTACACATTTTTATGAGTATATTTTTTTTCTCTCTTTTCTCCTTGTATCGGTCTCACATACTTTTATGTGTTGTAGAAATAATGTTTTCTTGAAACATTAAACACTTTCTTTTAGGAGTGAGGATATTCTAACAACCAAAAATTCTTACTACTGTTATCAAAAAAAAAAAAATTCTTACGACTAGCTTACTACCCATCACATCACCATTGGATCAAAGAGAGAGAGTGTTAAAAAGTTTTTGAAGAGAGAGAAAATGTCAACCTAATGATGATTAGATAGGTAGTAAGTTGGTAGTGGAAAATTTTGGTAGTGAGAATATCTTTACTCTTCTTTTAGTAGATAAATGTTTAGATTAGGGAAAGTCATGTTCTTTATATTAAGGGGTGTTTGGTAGATGGAGAAATTTTGTTTTCCTAGAAAAATGACATTGGATTTCTTATTTTTCCCATGTTTGGTACAAGGATGTGCAAAAATTTTACTGAGAAAATTACAATCTCAGGATTCTTATTTAATCACGCAAATCTCAACACAAAATATCATCAAACATGTGGTATTTTGAGAATCTCATTTGATGGGAAACTTTGGTAAGTTTTTTGGGACAAAATTAACCTCGTCTCTTCTTCTTCGTTCTTCTTCTTTTGACTCCATTATTGTTAAGCTTCTGAATAACATGTTTTCTTTTCTCTTCCTCTTATGGCGAGGGAACAAGTCCCTTCATCAATAATGAACTGCAGAAGGTTGAACCACACAAAAAGAAGAAGAAGAAGAAGTTATAACCAAAAACAAAAAACAAAAAACAAAAAACAAAAGGGGTTCACCTGAAGCAGAGACATAAACCTTTGGTTATCCATTGTGAAGAATAGAGATGCATTCAGAAGGAATGCAAGTAGCCCCCCCAGATGGTGGTGGTTGTGGTGGCAGAGGCAGAAAAGGGTCAACGACAGTCAAATGGTGGAGAAGGAGGATAAAAAACGACGCCACTTCTGATTGGGTAAGAAGTTAAAATTTCCAATTCCATACAACTTTGCAAAACCCCTCCCGAAATTGCTAAACCCAAAAATAATGCCTTCGACGGAGAATTCAAAGTAAGGACAGCAAATTAAAAATTAAATAAAATTAAATTTTTATTAAAAAAAGTGATTCGTGTGTAATCAAAATTTCTAAAAATCAAAAAGAAACACGAAGGTGGTGCGCATCGTGGGAGAGAATAGGAAGAAGAAGAAGAAGAGAGAGGACTTGAAGGCCTCGAAGGAGAGAGAATCAGCAAAGAAAAATGGAGGACAATAAGAAAGCTGAAAGCGGCAAAGGTTATTTTCGTAAAATTACTCCACATTCCCAGCAATATTTTACAATCAATCAAACATAGGATCAGAAAAATTGACCTAACATTCCCGGGAATATCTTGGCCTACCAAATAACTTTTTGGTAACATTCTTGGAAAATTCACTTTCTCACCATATTCCTAGGAATCGCGAATCTCGGGTAAAAAATAGTTTCTCCTCTACCAAATGCCCCCACAAAGAACTCATTGTTAACAATTATTAGACTTTTGATAAGGTAGAAATTCAACTGAATTATGGATATGAACCTTCCTTTTGATGGTATTATGAATATTGTATCACCTTAAATATAAACCATGTTATCTAATGTATTTTATCACATTTAACCTTAATAAGTATATTATGAGTTGCGTCAAATTATTTTTGCTTAGTTTTGATGAAAATCTTCATGTCTTTGTGCAGCATTTTTAGACTTACTATTCACCAGCATGAATCATTGGACTATAGATCCCCTTAAAACTTACAAAAATAATAACATCTCAAAGTGACCAAAAACAAAAATAAGGATAATCAATTTTCACATAATCTTTATTAAGCTTTTGAAGAATTAAATAATTCATCTAAATAATAATCCATTAGTAATTGCAAGTATCTTTCAGGGCCCAACTCTTTACAATTTGAGGTGATTGCTTACAACAAACTACCTTGTAGAAAAGGATATTTAACATACTTATGCAGTGTTGAATATGTCTGCTATGTGGCTTTTTCCTTAACTTTGTCTATTCTTTCTTCTTCTTCTTTTTATTTTTCTCAATAATTTCCATGTTTTCTTCGCTAACTTTAGTGATTCATTTGGTTCCCATTTGGTGTATTTTGAAGATGAGATCAAAGTTGCGAACTTTTCTTATGTGGGTTTCAAGTTTCGGAGATTTCATACCACATTTCTTGACAACATCCATCTTTTTAGCACCGGGTGCAGAAGTTGCAGTTTTTCATCAGAATGTGCGTTTGTTAGTTCTATTGTGTGCAAATTTGGGAATATGCAGGTCAAATTCTTGTATGGTCAAATCTCTCTTCTACCTATTAGCATTAAGATTATTCTTCATTTTTTTGTTCTTAATTGTTGTTACTAAAAGAACCTTCCATAAAGAGCGCAATAGAGTTGCTCTTCATATGGCATTTGACCAAAAGGGGATCATTTTATTTGCAGCAATTTAATCAATTATTGTAATTAATTACATTGCGGGTCAATGGTCAAAGCTTTTTTTAAGGTTTAATCGATTACGCCCGTGATGTAATCGATTAAACCTTTAGTCAACGGTTAAATATGGGCAGATTGGTGAAATATTTGTGGTCAAGGGCAAATTATTTATTTTTTATTTAATGAGGGGCACAATGATCAAAAAACCGTAAGGCTTGTGTCAAATTGTCTAAAGGAATGAATTGAACAAAAAATGTACTAGCCCTGGAGAAGACGACGATAGCCATCTAGATCATCTAAAGAAAGCTTGGTCAAAGCAGAATCCTAACGGTTGAAACAAGATAAATCAGTTTTTGGCAGTTTGTAACATCATCATGTAATAAACATTCAATTTTGTTTGAACCACTAAAAATGATAAAATAAAATCAATAACAAAAAATACATTAACAAGAAATATTTGAAAAAAGAGAGTAGATGAGGGCTTAATTCCTTTAGCCAAATACAATACTTTACTTCGAAAAATAAAAAAATTAGGAAGATGTTATATTTACAACCTTTTATAATCATTTTTATCATCGTTGGATTAAAATCAAATTAACGTTTACAAAATGGCATTAAGTGAGAGTTATTGATTTGATTTTGATCCAATGACAATAAAAATAATTGTAAGAGATTATAAGCGAAAATAAATTGTAAATAAAATCTCACCCAATAAATTATCCTTAACTACTTTATTTAGGTCACCCCAACCATTACATCGTATAAAGCCACTCAAGATTATAGTTAAAGCATTTCTTCTCAATTATAAAGGAAAATCTAACAAAGCTCAAAATCAGATTCCTTATACTTCTCTAATATGTACTTAATAAAATTTAAGGGCATGTTACGTTTATAACTTTTTTGTTTACAACTCTTACAACCTGAACTATGTACTCCGGGGAGTACACTCTCGAGTATTTGTACTCCTCAGAGTACATAGTTGAGGTTGTAAGAGTTGCAAACAAAAAAAATTGTAAATGTAACCCTTCCCTAAAATTTATAAATATCATATATTTATAGAGAATATAAAGAAAAAAAATGAAACAAAACTTATGGGTAAAGGAGTTCTCCAGTCAATGGAGATAGGTTATCTCTCGTGAGCTCAAAACGACGTCGTTTTGTGACGAAAATCAAGATGTTTTTGTAATTATAATATATTGCAGGGTTATATTAGTCTTTATCATTATAATTTTTTAATCTTATAACCCCAAAACGACGTTGTTTTGAGCTCACTGGAGATAACTTTATCTCCGGTGACTGGAGAAATATTTTTCCCATATATATATATATATATATATATATATATATATATATATATATATATATATATAATAATACACCATGTGGGGGCCATGAATATTTTTCTCTCTCCTTATATTGTGGAAATCTACACTTTGGCAGGTTCCACAATATATATTTAACTTTTCTCTCTTCTTATTTTGTGGGACCTATGCTTTTATCTCTCCTTATATATATAGGGGAGGGTTCTTTTGACTCCAGAGTAAGATTTATAAATCTTACTTTTCATCTCAGCCGTTTATTTCTGTCCATCTAACGGTTATAATTTATTGAGTTATATCCATTAATTTTATATAAATGATAATCGTTAGATGGATGGAAATCAATGGTTGAGATGGATAGTAAGTCTTATAAATCTTACTCTTGAGTCAAATGATATCTCCCCATATATATATATATAGGGTTCGCTTTTTCTGCCATTACTATAGATAAGTTATCTGCAGTAAGCCTAATATGACATCGTTTTGGGGTAGAAATCATGATGTTTTTGTAATTTTAATTTATTTCAGGGTTACTATAGTCTTTATAATTATAATTTTTTAAATTTTCAATCCCAAAAAGACGTCGTTTTAAGAATAAATGCAGATAACTTATCTGCAGTTTTGATATATATATTCCACTTGATTTCAACCATATCAAGGATCATTAGTTAGCTGTTCAACAAAGTAACAAGTGAAAATCTACAATTTGGCAGGTTCCATCATTTCTTTGTATTTATATTTTTAACTTTTAAACACATTGTTCTGTCCTAAGGACGGAGATGTCCAGCCCAATGGACTGGTATGTTTATTTTGGATCTAGTGCCCTCTCTAAGGTATCTATGAAAGAGATACCCTTGAGTCAAACAGATCACTGTGCACAATAAATACTAACGGCGTTAGCCAATAGGGTGTGTGTGCGCGCACAGTGACAACATAACAGTAAGAGAGAGAGCGTAACGTACCTTTAGGGTTTACCTTATATTTATAGAGGTTACCTGTGGGTAGTGGATGGGCCTTTAGTGCCTCTGATAGGGGCCCAGGCTTGCTTGCTATGCTGTCGTATTAGGATTAGTATCCTTGATGGATATCTATCCATGATTATATTAGATTTACATCTTAGATAGTCCCTTATTGGGCCTTCCATTCTACGGGCCCTTTATACGGGTCCATAACTGAAAGTTAAATGGCCTTGAAGGTCGTAGCATGTGAGAGGGAAAAACAAAATTTTTCTTATGCAGAATCACACATGCAATCAAGAATCATGCTTTATGACAGTATGATATTACCTTTATTTGTGAGTTCAAAACTCCAAGACGATCAGTGTTAGGTTTGAAGGGTTCAAACTCTCTAACGTTGATCCACACCACCCACGTAAAGATGCAAGAACTCTTCTTGTCAAGCCACCAATTGACCACCACAAAGAGGCTTGCTATGTGCTCAATGTGTTTAGAAGGAGGCTAGGTAAATGTGTTTAGAAGAGTGAAGTCTTCAGCATGAAAACTTCACAAGAGTGGGGAATGGATTGGAGTAGAATTGGCTAGGCCTTTTTTCTGAAAACCTTAAGGAGAACTTACCCCTACTATGCGCACAAGAGAGTGAGAGAGTGAGAGAAATCAAATCAGAATTTTCACTTAAAAAACTGATTGAGGTGGCGCACAACGAGAGAGAAAAATGTGGAGTTGTTGCAATTCAAAATTCCCAATAACCTACATTTGAATCCTCATGAGACCAAATCTGATTTGGAGCTTATTTGGTTGACAAGATGACACTCACAACAACCAAAGTGGCGCCCCAAATTCAGCCTTGGATGTGATCAAAGATCTCCTCTTGATACTAGGAATTTGTTCCAACAAGATCTTATCTTATCCTTTTGTTATGAAACAACTTTTCATAGCCAATTCAAATTCAAATTCAAACATTTAAATTCAAACGTTCAAACATTTAAATTCAAAATTCAAAATCAAAATTTAAATTCTAAATTCAAAATTCAAATTTCAAAATTCAAATTCAAAATTCAAATTTCAAAATTCAAATTTCAAATTTCAAATTCAAAAATTCAAATTTCAAAATTCAAATTCAAAATTTAAAATTTAAATATTTGATAATTAATTTAACTAATTAAATTAATTAATAATGTCTTGGACCATCCAAGCCCATTAACCATACCATGCGCCCTCTCCCTCTTAGGTGGGCTTCCAAACTTCATCTTGGGCTAACAACCATTATTAGGCTCAATACCTTTAATGCTAGATCATCATGACAATAAGGTGTTAGTGTGTGACCCATTAGGTCCAACATAGCCACTGACATAAATGGGCTTGGGCCCAATAAGCCCACAACTCATTTAATGACAACACAGAGCACTAGCAATGCTTTGTTGCCCCAGAGCTAGTTAGATTAATGACTTGATCATCCTATTACACATATTTGGTTGCCGTATATATTTCTTTTCCTCTCGGTTACCTTCCCATTAAACCTAGGGTAAGGAAACGCATCAACCCTTGCGGTTTAGGGTAAGCTTTATTCGGAATAGGGAATCTTAAATTTACTGACTCTAATGGCAGATCATCTCATGATCTCTTTTACTATGCATAGATTCTCGAGTCCCTGTAAATGTCATCCCAATTTCTCCGGTTTACAGATAACCTAATCTCTCACAGAGATTTGACGAATTCCTTCAGCTTATCACCCTAGCCCTGTGCTCTTTCAGGACAAGCCCAACAGCGTACCTATGAGTCTCCATGTTTCAGGCAGACGAGGTATACAATCAAAACATGCCTTCTAGAATACAGTATAGGTAATAACTTCTGGTCTAAGGAAAGACATACCCAAATATAAAGAGACTACTCTAATGATACTCTCTGTGAGATTTCCTCATAGAGTCTCTTTGTAGGTCTGTTCAGTGCGAGCTATACCCTTATAGGTCCACCCACGACTTTAGCTAAGACATCTCCATATTTGTAGCTCATGAGGTCTTTACCTTGCATCCGAATACAAGTAGATAAGTCGTGCTAGTCTTACCTGAGATCACTGATCCCCACTCTCATTGTCTCTAGACTAGGAACAAAAAATTAGGAATAAACATCTGGTATCCTTAAATCCTCATGATCGTGATCTCATCACAGATACTCAAGAGATACCTGTTCTATTCCAAGGGGTTTATCCAGTTACTCATATAAAATATTAACAATAATATTGAGACAAAATATGAAACAGGGTAAAGAGTGCTTTTATTTATTTGCGACAATATAAAATATCCACATATGTCCTAATCTAATCAAAAGATTGTCTCTAGGACATCCATATACGAACAAGCTCCCACTTGGCCTAGAGCCAATCCGACCTAAGTCATATACCTAAACCACATAATGACTATCATGTTTTCTCTGAGAAACAACCTTTGTTAGAGAATCGGCTAGGTTATTATCTGTGGGAACATAATACATCTTTACATCCTTCCTGTCAATGATAACTCTAATCAGGTGATATCTGCGGAGCACGTGTTTAGATCTTTGATGAGACCTAGGTTCCTTTGACTGCGCAATGGCTCCAGTGCTTTCGCAAAGCAACTGTATGGGCTCATCTACGCTTGGAACCACCCTTAGTTCAGATATGAACTTCTTGATCCACACGGCCTCCTTAGCCGCTTCTGAAGCAGCTATCTATTCAGCTTCTGTCGTTGAATATGCTTTTGTTTCCTACTTGGAACTCTTCCAAGATACTGCCCCACTATTTAAGGTGAATACGAATCCTGATTGTGACTTACAGTCATCTTTGTCACTTTGAAAGCTGGCATCAGTGAACCCTTTCACTGTAAACTCATCAACCCTACCATAGACCAGAAACACATCCTTAGTTCTTCTTAAGTATTTAAGGATGGTCTTGACTGCTGTCCAGTGACCCTCTCCAGGGTCAGACTGGTATCTGCTCGTAATGCTCAAAGCATATGAGAGATATGGTCTCGTACATATCATGGCATACATGATGGATCCAATAGCCGAAGCGTATGGAATTCCACTCATGAGATCCTTCTCATGCTGTGACTTAGGACACATAGCCTTTGAAAGGTGTACCCTATGAATGACAGGAAGAAAACCCATTTTCAACCCTTCCATGCTAAACCTCTTTAGCATCTTGTCAACATACGTGAATTGAGATAAACCCAGCAGCCTGTTGGATCTATCTCTATAGATTTTTATACCAAGTATAAAGGCGCTTCTCCCAAATCCTTCATGGTGAAACTTTCTGAAAGCCACTATTTCGTTATTTGTAATGTGGGGATGTCATTTCCTATAAGTAATATGTCATCTATATAAAGCACCAAGAAGACAACATTACTCCCAATAACCTTCCTGTAAACACGAGGTTCATCCTCGTTCTTGATGAAACCATTACTCCTAACGACTTCATCAAAACGAATATTTCAACTCCTTAATGCATGCTACTATTGCAAGCATGATCCTAATAGATTTGATCATGGCAACCGGTGAGAAAATCTCATCGTAGTCAACTCATTGTCTTTGACGATACACTTTCGCCACCAACCTAGCTTTATAGGTCTGAACATTGCCATCTGCATCAGTCTTTCTTTTAAAGACACATTTATTACCGATAGGAACTATTCCTTGCGGTTTAGGAATCAAGGTCCATACCTTGTTTTGATACATCGAATCCATTTTAGATTCCATGGCTTCAAGCCATCTAGAAGAGTCAACATCCTTGACTGCCTCTTCGTAGTTACTTGGTTCATCATCCTCGACGGTTTGCTAATTCTCAATCACAAACCCATACCTCTCAGGTGGATGGATGACCCTCGTACACCTGCGGAGTTGTGTGTTTGCTTCTCCTTTGGAGAACATCGCCTGTGGAGCAGACTCGGGTTCCTCAATTTGTTCTTGTGGTCCTTGAACTTCTTCGAGATCAATCTTACTCTCACTGGCTCCTTGAGAGATCAAATCCTTCTCAAGGAACTCAGCATTCTTGGACACAAACACCTTGTGTTTAAAGTAGTATCCCTTAGAACCTCTGGGATACCCCACAAATTGACATTTAGTACTCTCAGCACTAAGCTTGTCTAATGCCAACGCTTTGACATAAGTCGGCGATCCCCATACCCTGAGGTAACTCAGGTTGGGTCTCTTACCATTCCATATTGTATATGGTGTGGTCTGAACAGATTTAGACGGTACCCTATTTAGAAGGTATGCCGCTGTGTCTAAGGCATGTCCCCAAAACGATTTTGGAAGTTGAGTCTCACTCATCATAGACCTAACCATGTCTAACAAGGTCCTGTTTCTTCTTTCTGAGACACCATATTGGTGTGGTGTGTAAGGTGCAGTAAACTGCGAGAGAATTCTATTTTCTCTCAGATAATCCCGAAACTCATGGCTCAGATATTCACCATCACGATCTGATCGCAGTGACTTAACCATCTTGACACGCTATTTCTCTACTTCATCCGTAAAGGTAATGAAATAGAAGTATCCTCCTCTAGTCTTAATAGACATTGGGCCACATAAATCAGAGTGAATGAGTTCTAATAACTCACTAGCCCTATGAATCTCAAGCCCTTTGGGCTTTTGACGAATCATTTTCCCAGCTAGACAATATTCACATTGTCCATAGGATTCCAAATCCTTGGGATCTAGGCATCCATCTCTATGCATCCTAGACAATCTTGTTTCATTTTATGTGCCATAGTCTACATTGCCAAAGATAGGATTGATTATCTATCCTAGGTCGTTTCACATCTACATTAAGCACTTTAGTTCCTATTTCCAAAACATACAAGCCATTTATTAAAGAAGCAGTACCAAAAACAATATCCTTCAAAATGATAGAAAATATACCATCCCTAATAGTGAAAGCAAAACCATCTTGTTCTAAACAAGAAATAGAAATAATGTTTCTAGAAATGCTGGGAACATAAAGACAATTATTCAAATGCAATAAGAGGCCTGTAGGCTAATGAGGTCGGTATCTCCAACAGCATGAGCAGCAACTCTTGCTCCATCACCAATGCGGAGGTCCACCTCGTTTTTCTCCAATCTTCTAGGGCTCCTAAGCACCTGCAACACATTGCAGATTATGAGAACCACAACCGGTATCCAATACCCATGAAGTCAGATTAGCACAAGAATAATTTATCTCAATCATGTGAATACCTGAGGTAGAAGCATAACCATGCTCCTTCACACTCTTCAGGTAGTCTGGACAATTCCTCTTCCAATGGCCTTTTTTTCACTATGGAAGCACACAGCATCGCTTTGGTCCTTGGGAGCACTCTTACCCTTCTTTTTGCCTTTCTTCCTTTTGGACTTTCCTTTGCGCTTAAGGGAGTTGCCTTTCGCAGGCTCCTTGCCCTTACCCTTGGCCCTTTCATGCCCACCAATCAGAAGAGCTTGTGTCTCATCCTTCTTGATAGACATTTCAACAGTTGTTAACATACTTAACAACTCTGGCAAGCTCACAAGCATCTCATGCATGTTATAATTCATTATGAATTCACTGAAAGAAGGAGGAAGTGATGATAGAACTAAGTCATTAATTAATTTAACATCCATTGTGAACCCTAGACCCTCTAGCTTCTCAATGAGCGCTATCATCTTCAGTACACGATGGTTAAAACACATGCCTTCAGTCATCTTGCATAGGAACGATTCCCTAAAGGTCTCATACCTCTCATGTCTGCCTTTAATATCATACAACTCCCTGAGATGCAGGATAATAGAAGGGACATCTATATGCTCGTGATGTTTACGCAGTTCAGGAGACATGGATGCCAGCATGATGCCACAAGCCAACACATTATCATCCATGTGTTGCTTGTGGGCCTCGAAATCATATTCCGCGAACCCATCTTCCCCTTCCTTAGGCGCAATAGGTAAAGCAGTGTCAAGGACATAAGAAACTTTTTCGGCCCGCAGAACATTTCTGACGTTCCGATACCAGTCCATAAAATTAGGACCAGTCAGTTTGTTCGTATCGAGTATTGAGCGCAGTGACAGTGTATTAGTCATACTAAAAACTGAAAATGTAAAGATAGATTAATAAATATATATTGTCGTGTTACAAATTATTAAAGACTTTAAATAATTTGTCCCTCCCACTATTTTATCTAAGTCAATGACCCTTACCATTTGACTTAGGGTTAATCTACTTTTAGATTTTACCTTAGTGAGGTTAAGAGTGCGATTATTTATTTTTAACCCCCGTCTGTGACCGCAAGATTAATTTAAATAATGGGTTGATCCTTATCTGAAAGTAACTGGCCTTGAAGGCCGTAGCATGTGAGAGGGAAAAACAAAATTTTTCTTATGCGGAATCACACATGCAATCAAGAATCATGCTTATGAAAGTATGATGTTACCTTTGTTTATGAGTTCAAAACTCCAAGACGATCAGTGTTAGGTTTGAAGGGTTCAAACCCTCTAACGTTGATCCACACCACCCACGTCAAGATGCAAGAACTCTTCTTGTCAAGCCACCAATTGACCACCACAAAGAGGC
This sequence comes from Gastrolobium bilobum, assembly GCF_033153095.1. NCBI lineage: Eukaryota > Viridiplantae > Streptophyta > Magnoliopsida > Fabales > Fabaceae > Gastrolobium > Gastrolobium bilobum. The sequence continues at coordinate 10,165 of NW_026896098.1, read as the reverse complement.
TTGCTATGCGTTCAGTAGGTGAAGAAGGAGGCTAAGTAAATGTGTTTAGAAGAGTGAAGTCTTCTGCATGAAAACTTCACAAGAGTGGGGAATAGATTGGAGTAGAATTGGCTAGGTCTTTTTCTGAAAACCTTAAGGAGAACTTACCCCTACTATGCGCACAAGAGAGTGAGAGTGTGTGTGAAATCAAATCAGAATTTTCACTTAAAAAACCAATGAAAGTGGCGCACAAGAGAGGAGAAAAAGGTGGAGTTGTTGCAATTCAAAATTTCCAACAACCTACCTTTGAATCCTCATGAGACTAGGTCTCTATCTAGTCAAGATTATGAACTAATGGTCATCATATGACCATCCTATTCATGCGCCCCATTCAGCCCCAAAAGGGGTCCAGATACTTTGAGCTGTTGCATTCAAGTTTGAACCAACTAGCTCACTGATTCTCTCAACAACCAAATTTGATTGGAGCTTGTTTGGTTGAAAAAGATGACACTCATCTCCAACCAAAGTGGCGCCCCAAATCAGCCTTTGGAGATCTCCATAGATGTTCTCTTGATACAAGAAATTTGTTCCAACAAGATCTCATCTTATCCTTTTGCTATGAAACAATTTTTCATAGCCAATTCAAATTCGAATTCAAACATTTAAATTCAAATGTTCAAACATTTAAATTCTAAATTCAAATTCAAATTTCAAATTCAAATTCAAAATTCAAAATTCAAAATTCAAAATTCCAATTCAAAATTCGAATTTCAAAATTCAAAATTTAAATATTTGATAATTAATTTAACTAATTAAATTAATTAGTGATATCTTGGACCATCCAAGCCCATTAACCATACCATGCGCCCTCTCACTCTTAGGTGGGCTTCCAAACTTCATCTTGGGCTAACAACCATTATTAGGTCCAATACCTTTAATGCTAGATCATCATGACAATAAGGTGTTAGTGTGTGACCCATTAAGTCCAACATAGCCACTGACATCAATGGGCTAGGGCCCAATAAGCCCACAACCCATTTAATGACAACACAGAGTACTAGCAATGCTTTGTTGCCCCAGAGCTAGTTAGATTAATGACTTGATCATCCTATTACACATATTTGGTTGCCGTATATATTTCCTTTCGTCTCGGTTACCTTCCCATTAAACCTAGGGTAAGGAAACATATCAACCCTTGCGATTTAGGGTAAGCTTTACTCGAAATAGGGAATCTTCAATTTACTGACTCTAAAGGCAGATCATCTCATGATCTCTTTTACTATGCATAGATTCCCGAGTCCCTATAAATGTCATCCTAATTTCTCCGGTTTACAGATAACCTAATCTCTCACAGAGATTTGACGAATTCCTTCAGCTTATCACCCTAGCCCTGTGCTCTTTTAGGACAAGCCCAACAGTGTACCTATGAGTCTTCATGTTTCAGGCAGATGAGGTATACAGTCTAGGTAATAACTTCTGGTCTAAGGAAAGACATACCCAAATATAAAGAGACTACTCTAATGATACTCTCTGTGAGATTTCCTCATAGAGTCTCTTTGTGGGTCTGTTCAGTGCGAGCTATACCCTTATAGGTCCACCCACGACTTTAGCTAAGACATCTCCATATCTGTAGCTCATGAGGTCTTTACCTTGCATCCGAATACAAGTAGATAAGTCGTGCTAGTCTTACCCGAGATCACTGATCCCCACTCTCAGTGTCTCTAGACTAGGAACATAAAATTAGGAATAAACATCCGGTATCCTTAAATCCTCATGATCGTGATCTCATCACAGATACTTAAAAGATACCTATTTTATTCCAAGGGGTTTATCCAGTTTATTCATAATATATTATCAATAATATCGAGACTAAATATGAAACAGGATAAAGAGTGCTTATTATTAATTTGCGACAAAAAGGTCTACATCTTATGTCCTTATTTAATCAAAAAGATTGTCTCTAGGACACCCATATACTAACATTATTAACAGTATCTCATACCCTCTCTTAACATTAGGTTGACAACTCCTTGTCATTTAGTGGTGCATCTCATGCAACCAACTTAGCATTATTACCCTAAGCACATAAGCTCGGCTGAGCCTGCAACATATGCCTCAGTTAAGCATTAACCAGCACCCTAAGTGTCTCACACTTATAACACTACTTTTGCTCAACGAAACAGTGGGTCCCAACTGAGTTGTGGAGCACCACTATTTAGAGGAGGTTTGAGTAATATTGGTGGTGGGAGGTAATCATGCGCTTAATAATTTATTCCTTTTAAGGGTTCCTTTTATTTAGGGTTTACTAAGTCTCATCAAACGTATATGTATGTTATCATGCTAGTCGTAACCTATGTCAAACATCTATCGATTTACACTAGTCGCAATTGGACGTGCATAATAAGGCATACAAACGCGGTTTGTCCAATTCATGCATACTAGACGTCTTAAGTCATATAAGCATACATTCGTGATACACTATCTCATGCATACTAGTCGTACAAAGCCTACAAGCATATAAAATATTTTTATTTGAGATAGTCATGATGCTCGCGCATTCGTCCATCTTGCTTCTCAAGCCACGGCCGCTTGTCGTCTAAACGCCACTAGCCTAATTTTCTAATTACAAATAATTAAAGAAACTCCAAAACATCTTTGGAGGGACAAATGAAAAATTACAAAATTCGAAATTCAAATTACACCTCTAATTTAAATAGAGCAAAATTACACATTAATTTAAAAATTTGAAATTCAAATTTCAGACACCATGACCGTCCCCTTCCTTTTTGCACCTGAAAGGTTAAACAACTTGCAAGCACAAAATATCTTATTATCACATAACATGTTCTCCCATATATCTTGATATTTAACAATTAAACATCAAAACAAGAATCAAAATTCAAAAATTTTCCAATTTTCTCCCAATGGTCGAATTTTGCATCTTTATGCATAATTCAAATCTTTGTCAAATCTTTCTCAAAGAACACAAAAATTAAACCATTCATTCAACAATAACTCATATGGTCGAACCATACATCATCATGAACAAAAAATTTTATTACAAATTTTATGCTATGTTTATGAACAATTCATCTAACAAAAACACAAAATCATCAAGATCAAAATGAACAAAATCAAGAATCCTAATTTTATTCATATTGTCGAGATATGCCATGAAACCTTCATGCATTTTTAAAATTAAAAAATCATGGAGAAAATAATGCATTTGAATATTCACATCATGGCCAACTCATATTCCTTTCTAAAAGATGTTTCTTTTGTAAACTTTCACTAAGAATCAAAACAAACAAAACCATGAGTTCATGTAGATATATGAACACCATAATCATATTAAACATGATCATAAAAAGACAATCCACATGCAAAGAATTAATCTTTAACATCTTTAAAGACCTTTTGACCGTGAAAAACAATTTTCACAAACAAGGTACCATCACCCAGCCGATGGTAAAGCAACCGGGCTCTGATACCACTTGAAAGTTAAATGGCCTTGAAGGCCGTAGAATGTGAGAGGGAAAAACAAAATTTTTCTTATGCGGAATCACACATGCAATCAAGAATCATGCTTTATGATAGTATGATGTTACCTTTGTTTGTGAGTTCAAAACTCCAAGATGATCAGTATTAGGTTTGAAGGGTTCAAACCTTCTAACGTTGATCCACACCACCCACGTCAAGATGCAAGAACTCTTCTTGTCAAGCCACCAATTGACCACCACAAAGAGGCTTGCTATGCGCTCAATAGGTGAAGAAGGAGGCTAGGTAAATGTGTTTAGAAGAGTGAAGTCTTCATGATGAAAACTTCAGAAGAGTGGGGAATGGATTGGAGTAGAATTGGCTAGGTCTTTTTCTGAAAACCTCAAGGAGAACTTACCCCTAGTATGCGCAGAAGAGAGTGAGAGAAATCAAATCAGAATTTTCACTTAAAAAACTGATTGAGGTGGCGCACAAAGAGGGAGAAAAAGGTGGAGTTGTTGCAATTCAAAATTCCCAACAACCTACCTTTGAATCCTCATGAGACTAGGTCTTAACCTAGTCAAAATTTTGACCTAATGGCCATCATATGGCCAGCCATATGTGCGCCCCCTTCAGCCCCAGAAACGGTCCAGATACGTTGAGCAGTTGCATTCAAATTTGAACCAACTCACTCACTGATTCTCTCAACCAACCAAATCTGATTTGGAGCTTATTTGGTTGACAAGATGACACTCACAACAACCAAAGTGGCGCCCCAAATTCAGCCTTGGATGTGATCAATGATCTCCTCTTGATACTAGGAATTTGTTCCAACAAGATCTTATCTTATCCTTTTGTTATGAAACAACTTTTCATAGCCAATTCAAATTCGAATTCAAACATTTAAATTCAAACGTTCAAACATTTAAATTCAAAATTCAAATTCTAAATTTAAATTCTAAATTCTAAATTCAAAATACAAAATTCAAAATTCAAAATTCAAAATTCAAATTCAAAATTTCAAATTCAAATTTCAAATTTCAAATTCAAAAATTCAAAATTCAAAATTCAAATTCAAAATTCAAAATTCAAAATTTAAATATTTGATAATTAATTTAACTAATTAAATTAATTATTAATGTCTTGAACCATCCAAGCCCATTAACCATACCATGCGCCCTCTCCCTCTTAGGTGGGCTTCCAAACTCCATCTTGGGCTAACAACCATGATTAGGCCCAATACCTTTAATAAGGTGTTAGTGTGTGACCAATTAGGTCCAACATAGCCACTGACATAAATGGGCTTGGGCCCAATAGGCCCACAACCCATTTAATGACAACACAGAGCACTAGCAATGTTTTGTTGCCCCAGAGCTAGTTAGATTAATGACTTGATCATCCTATTACACATATTTGGTTGCCGTATATATTTCCTTTCGTCTCGGTTACCTTCCCATTAAACCTAGGGTAAGGAAACGTATCAACCCTTGCGGTTTACGGTAAGCTTTATTCGAAATAGGGAATCTTCAATTTACTGACTCTAAGGAAGATCATCTCATGATCTCTTTTACTATGCATAGTGATGCTCTCCGACAAGTATACCGATCGCCCAAGTAATATAATGAGTAAGTAGAGTATCGCCTCCACAGGGATTGTAAACCAAGTACTACAATAACCAGTCCCCTTAAGTTGGAAAACTAGGTTTGTTGTTTGGAAAATTGTGAATTGAATTTGAGTAACATTATGAAATAAAGACTTGTTTTTATATTTTTATTTAAGAGAAATAAAACAATAACAATGAGAATTGATTTAAAAAATATGAGAAAAGTATTGTAGCTAGAGCGCACTCACCTTTTGATCCCCACTTCTTACTTTGGATTGATTTACAACATTAATTTATAAAATTACTCGGATAAATTATTATCTAAAATAATTAGTTAAATCCCAATCCCTTGGCAATTTAACCATTTAATCCCCAATCGGAATCCTAATCCCTTAGCAACCCCTCATGAAAATTAAGCGATGAACTCTATAATTTAGGCATCCGCAATTCAATACACATCTATTCCTAGCATGCATACGAACTGTTATCCTACCCCCTTTCAGGATGAAAACCCCAATATCCCTATCTAGGGTTCTAACCCTCAGACTATTATCAACTATTAGAGTGATCAATTCTAATAAAGAAAATATCAAATACGAACAAGGTAGAGATAAAGATAATTATATAAACGAGCAATTATAAATCAATCTGCGTAACAAGGGTCCACATAGGGTTTGTGACCCTAACTACAATAAAAGGAAACTAGCCAAGCATAATCATGGCTAAAAATAATCCAATATTCCAAAGCATAAAATTAAGAAGAAAAGAGAAGAAGAACTTGATCCCAGGAATCCCCTCAGAGCTCTGTCGTCGTCTCTCTTCAGAAGAATAGGTCAGAATACCTAATTCTGTCAAAAGGATCCTATTTATATGACTCTTTTCCTTCTTCCAAAAATACCCTTCAAGATAACACGGTATAATTTCCCGCAAATCGACGCCAGTTGGCGCCGGTGTGGCGCTACTTCGCGCCGCGCTTCTGAAAAGTCGAAACACTTCCTCGTAACCTGGCGCCAAGTGGCGCCATTCTCCTTTAATATTGGCGCCAAGTGGCGCCACCATCATTAACTTTTTGGGCGCTGATGGGCGCCATTCCTCTTCATCTTTGGGCGCCTAGTGGCGCCATGTTCTTCATGATTGGGCGCCTAGTGGCGCCATGCACAAGGCCTCCGCTGCAAAGTTCGCAATCTGGCGCGGGTTTGTGCCAGTGTGGTGCCAACTTGCGCCAAATCTCTGGCATTTGTATGTGATACATTTGTGCGTGTGGAGTCGCGTCAACAGGCTTTTTATAATTTGTAATTTTCACTCCTCTTTTTCCTGTAAAAACACAACCAAAAGGTGAATATTATTGACATAGAAAGAATCAATATAAATAGCAAATATGTATTTAAATTGCTCTCTTATGACTCAATTCTTATCAATTTTAACATGGAAAAACCACACTTTCCAGAGGCACATCAAATCATTCCCAGATTTAAACGTTGTTGTCCCCAGCAATGTACAAGACTCAATCCAGGAAACAATCAATTATTCCAACACAACATCACACAGGCAATCAAGAGATCATTATGCTAAGCATGACTGAATCAATGCAAAGAACTCCTAAAAATGCCTTCTATTCTCATGAACATGTCAGAATCTAGCTTGAACACCACTCACCAAGATAATCATATAACGCTCAGCACTCAAGTGTTTAAGGGAGTAACAATCACTCAATCTATCACAGCAATAACATTACCATAAGCTTGATCATATTCTCAAGTTCCTAAAGATGAGGAACATTAACACATGCATAATTGATCAAAAGGACTTCACAGGTTGTAGCTTGGCTAGGCTTAAGGGTAGGAATTTATGGTTAGTAGCTCAAACAACAATGAGATTGTAAAACTGGTATTATTTCATTTTTAACACATTCAACTCAATGATTTTTGCTCCACTCAGATTCCCACAGAATTTCGGGAATTAATTCCTATAAACCACTTTTTCTTTACATTCATCCTTTTTCTTTTTCTTGCTTTTTCTTTTCCTCCTTTTGTTTTAAGGGCACAGATGAAATTTTACCTCCCCTAATTACTTGACCTTTGTGGAGCTTACCTCAATTTCTTTGTTTTATTTTTCAACACATCAGTAATTCAATCTCAATTAAGGTAAGTCACATGGATATAGGCTAAGCCATCAATCAGGAATTATGAACAAAAAGGCTCAGGCTCAAAGGGGTTAGCAATGGAAAAATTTCATACAGGTGAGTTATTTTTGGCCAATAACTAACAAGAACAAAATGTCTTTATCATATCAACCAATGCATGCATCTCAGAGAAATAGAGCAAGTTTTAGAATGCTATCACAATGAGGTCTCTCAGAATAAAATAAGTGTTTAAGCACAAAACCTCACCAGCTATGATGTCAAGCTAGACTTCCAAAAGAAACATCAGGCATCATTAATCATTCAAACACAAAATTCAGACAAACGAGCAATCATGAAGTCTACTCATGCCCATACAATATCATGCCAGAAGTTCATACAAAACATGTTTCCTAGGATGAATCAGGCAAGTAAACTAGGGAAAGCATATCTAAACCTAGGACTTACTCAGAAAACATGTTCAATTTTTTTTTAATATGTATATCACACAAAATAACTATAAAAATTACTAAGAAAATTAAAAGAGTTAGAGTATCTCCCCTGATAGAAGAATTGCAGTTCTCAGGTGCAAGCCTGCCTACCATTCCCAGATTTAGAGAATTGATGTCCTCAGCAATAATCAAACCACGAGAAAGAAGAAAAACCTGCACAATAGAACAAATAGTGGCATATAGAAGAAACTATAATGCGCATAATAAAACATCAGAGAGAAATAAACCAACACAAAATAAAAAAAATAAAAATAAAATAGGAAACTGAAAAATAAACTAATATACAAAATTTCCGTCATCAAAGAGATATGATTATCTCTCCATGTCATCCCCCTCAGCAGCGTGGGATGATTCAGCAAATGGAGGATCTGGTGGTGCTGGATGCCTTGGTGTATGAGACCATCATTCCCAGATTTGTTCCAAACCATGAATCCATGTGAGGAACTCTTTGAAGCTTTGGTTTTTCCGAGAGATAGAGTCTCGGTGTCTCTTGTCAAATTTCAGCTCCTGATGTCTCTTCCAACTCGTATCAAAGAGTTTCACCACTTCCTTTCTCAGTACCTTCTTCTATATAGGATGACGCCTCCCTTGGGTTTTTCTCCCATGTTTGTCATCATCTTCATTGAGAATTTTGTTGGTATGGGAAAAAGGATCTTTATTTTTCAATTCAGTTTCCTCTTCCTTCAGTGCTTCAATCACCGCCTCCTTATTACCCAAGAAGACATTTTTCTGAGGTTGAGGAAGCTCCTTCAATTCCACCTTCATGGCACCATCTTCCTTGGCATCATCTGCTACACTTTGTTTTCCTTTACTTTAAGACTAAAACAATCATCTTTGTGAGAAGACTGTTTTTGAGAATCAAAGACGTTGATGGTAACGGTCTCATCATTCATCCTTAGCTCAAGCTTTCTGTTTTCAACATCAATCAATGCTCGAGCAGTGGCCAAGAAAGGTCTACCCAGCAAAAGAGGCATCTCAGCTCCCCCTTCCATGTCCAACACTACAAAATCAGCAGGAAAGATGAACTTGTCTACCTTTACAAGAACATCTTCAATAATACCATTAGGCTTCCTCAAAGACTTATCAGCAAGTTGAAGAGATGCCAAAGTGGGCTTTAACTCGGTGATACCCAAGGATTTACAAACAGAAAGGGGCATCAAATTAATGCTAGCCCCAAGATCGCATAATGCTCTGCCAATTTTTGTGTCCCTAATTTCAATAGAAATTTTGAAACTCCCTAGATCACTGAGTTTGGGCGGAAACTTCTTCTGTATGATGGCACTACACTCCTCAGTGAGTGTTACAGTTTGACATTCCTGCAGCTTATGCTTTTTTGATAACAAGTCCTTCATGAACTTGGCATAATTAGGCATACAAGCCAAGGCTTCAGCAAATGGAAGATTGATATGAAGCTTTTTGAATATATCAAGGAACCTAGCATACTATTGCTTCTGAGCATCCTTCTTGAACCTTTCAGGATAGGGTGCCATGGCTCTCACATATTCAGGACTCAGCTCAAACTTCTTCTTTTCAACTGGCTTCTCCACTTCAGCAGGTTTTTCAATTTCTTTTTCTTTTGCGGGCTCACCTGCAGTGTCTAGCTTCTTCTCCGCTTCCACATTTATGCTCAGCTTTTCTGGAGCAGCCACCACTTTGCCACTTCTAGTTGTGACAAACATACAATCTTCCTTGGGATTTATAACAGTGTTACTAGGGAAATTACCTGGAGTTCTATCAGGAACTTGCTTGGCCAGCTGGCCAATTTGATTCTCCAGATTTCTGATCGAAGCACTTATGTTTCTGGTATTAGCCCTGGTTTCTTCCATGAAAGCATTTGTGTTTTTGGTATTGGCTCTAGTCTCCTCCATAAAAGCATTGGAGTGTGGAATAGGAGGAGGTTGCAGAAAGTTGTTTGAGCTATAATCAAGACCACCTCCTTGACCTCTCCTCTCAAAATTATTTTTGCCAGGAGAACTCTGATTTCTTTGAAAATTTTGTTGGGGCTTCTGCTCATACCAAACCCTATTCACTTGCAACTGCTGTGGATTATCACCCATTAGAGTGGGACACTCATTAGACTCATGAGCTTCCTTACAGTATTCGTACATCACAGAAGTTGATTGAACCTTGGACACTTGCATTTTCTCAAACTTCTCATTCAAGCTGTCAAACTTTTTGGACAACAGCTTTTGTTCAGCAAGCATAGCATCATTGCTTTCCAGCTTTATTACTCCTTTTCTTGCCTGAACTGGGAAGCTCTCATTCTCATTTCTTGCAAGTTTCTTGATCAAGTCAATGGCTTTCTCAGATGTACTCTGCCGAATAGAACCCCCAGCTGCACTATTTATCACCAATCTTGTGTCAGGAGTGATGCCATTAAAGAAAATTGCTACCTTTCTATCATCATCTCCCTCATAGTACGGACACTTCCGGATAAGTTCTTAGAATCTCTTCCAGGTTGCACACGGCGATTCT